>NW_016108014.1:384059-385842 GCF_001604975.1 Cebus imitator
GCTGCACTCCAGCCTGGTGCCTGGCGACAGAGCAAGACTCTGTCTCAAAATAAATAAATAATTAATTAAATAGAAAGTTGAAGAAGGTATTCATAGAACGGAAGTGGGAGAGTCAGGGACTGGCATTTCCATGGGTTCAGATGGCAGGTCCCACGGGGATCACTGAGAGATGGAATTGCAGGAAGAGCCGCTTGAGTTGGGCGTCTTGAGTGATGACAGGCAGATAGTGGTTCTGGAAGTGACTTGTGGAATCGGGATGGCTGGGGAGGTTAATCGTGGAACCGGGATGCCAGTGTGTCCAACACGTTATGCATGCAGAAGGGGAGACTCTGATGGGGTTCAGCACACACTACCCCAAAATGCAGCATTTTGACATTAAAAAAATAAACAGCAGAAGGAGAAGAGCTGCTCTCACCTTTCCCTCAGCCTTCTCCCCTGAAACATGTTGCCAGGGTGGTTCCGAACCCCACTTTCCCGCTAGGAACGCCTGCTCCCTTCTTCTTCTGCTCAAGGTAGCCTTTCCACCTGCCACTCATCAGCAAGAGCTCAGGAGATGCACAGGCATCAGGAAGCGTCCTCTGATCACTCTGCTCCCTGAAACAAGTCAAGAAACCTGGGAAAATTTCTCTAGCCTTCCCCTGAAGCAGGTCCTAGGACCTTCATTCAAGAAGTGCCCTCCCTATCTACAGAGAGAAAGAACATTTTTGTCTCTGAAGACACAGACACAGAGAAGAATCTTAACACGCAACCCTTGCTAAGTTCCCTCCCCCCAACTTTATTCACATTAGTTCATGCCCTGTTGTCCTCCAATCACACTTCCGCGTGACCACCCACAAAAATATAGTCTTCTGGCTGGTCATGGTGGCTCACGCCTGTAATCCCAATGCTTTGGGAGGCTGATGCAGGGTGGATTGCCTGAGCTCAGGATTTCACCCTGCCTCTACCAAATATACATATATAAATTAGCCAGGTGAGGTGGTGCATGTCTGTAGTCTCCGCTACTCGGAAGGCTGAGGTGGGAGGATGATTTGATCCCTGGAAGCGGAAGTTGTAGTGAGCCAGGATTGCACCACGGCACTCTAGCCTGGGAGACAGAGCCAGACACTATCTCTCTCTATATAGTTTTCCCTGGGTCTTTGGATTTTTATCCTAAAAGCTCCTGTATCACACAAAATTTATACTAAATAAATATGTATGCTTTCTCTTCTCTGGCTAATCTGTGTTTTCTTATCAGGGTCTCAGCCATTAACCTTGCAATAGGTGAGGACAAGATCTTACTTTTTATCTCCTACAATGTGTAGGAGGTAGGGAGTTTGTAAACCATGCAACAAAACTACCGAGGAGACCCAAGGAATGGAATGTCCTCTGAAGAATTGCCTCAGAGGCAGAGACAGCAAAGAGCAGAACAGAATTGGGGATTGCGGGTGGAACGGGGGACATAGACTATCAGAGGCCAATGATGAGGGAACTGGGTGCATGGCTTATCTAGAGAATTGCTCCCAGGGAGTATGTATTTTGTGGGAAGCACAGGGCTAACCAAGATTTGCACTCTTGGCAGCTCAGAAGGCTTTCTGGGCTCTGGGGATGGAGGGAATCAGCTGAATGTGCGATGGCTGTCCTGGTTCCAGAAAGAGGCTGCATGTCCAAGTCCCTTAGTAAGCTCCTGGGGAGTTACCAGGATCTGGCTAGAGACAGAAGCTGCCCTTCCTGGGGACCTGGAGACAGAAGCTGCCCTTCCTGGGGACCTGGAGACAGAAGCTGCCCTTCCTGGGGACCTGGAGAC
>NW_016108014.1:385927-402391 GCF_001604975.1 Cebus imitator
TGGGGACCTGGAGACAGAAGCTGCCCTTCCTGGGGTCCTTGAGACAGAAGCTGCCCTTCCTGGGGACCTGGAGACAGAAGCTGCCCTTCCTGGGGACCTGGAGACTCGTTGCCTCCTAGTATTCTGCAGGACAGAAATGTGAGCTGCCTTTGTGTCTTGCAGCGTAGGGTTATTTTCTGCAAATTGGCTGAGATTGGAGTGGCACCTCCTGAAACTTCATTTTGAGGACTCTCCCCAAAGACTGAAATTCCCTTACCAAAGATCGTTTTTAATGCAAACCATCTGCTTCAATGAAAAAAAAAACAGAGAAGAAAAAAGAAATCATGACCTCAGTTTTCTGCAGAACAGACAAATCCTTGGTTTTCACCAAAAAGCAAAGTGCTAATTAATTTTTAAAATGCTGGTCTCCTTTGAATTATTTTAGTCTGTTAGATTAAAAACATGTGTCATGATTGCATGTGTTTTTATTCTTCCACAGGCTTGAAACTCTGGGTGTTTGGGGAGGCTTTCTATGCGTCTCGAAGCCTTTCATACCTCATTGTGAACTGGCATCTCAGGTTACTTTTCTCATGAGTGACAGAACAAAGACCTGCATTGTGAGCAGGGGAGAGGCAAGGCTGAATTTTAAAGCATAATTTAGAAGCAGCAGAGGTTGGAGAGGGGGAGAGAAATTTACTTAGTTTATAAACTTTTCTGGAGCTGGCCAATGTATGCCAATTATATGACCAATTCAGGTAGAAATCAGACCTAGAAAAAGGAGAAAAACAATATACAAATGAACACATGTGAGGTGATATTAGAGCTTTGGTAATGGGGATTTAGGGGCTCTAGTTGATTTTAAGAGCCTGTGTGTGTAATTGGTGATCAAGAATTATTGGTCCTCAAAAATAATATTAATTCAAAATATAATTCGATTGAATAAAGAGTGGCTTGTGTTAGGGAGGGTTTATATCTTACTTCTCCTTGAGCTTGGCAGTCATATTCTTTTCTGGGGAAAAAACCAGTAGCAGTATTTTAGAATAGGGTAAAAAATAAAAATAGAATCCTGGAAGTAGAGCTATGCCACGAGCTGGCTCCTTGGTAACACATTTCCACAGTAACTGTATCTTCTTCATAAGGAATTCAATGAGAAGAAAACTGGACTACTATGCACAATGAGTTATTAATATCTTCTTTCTGCAATTTTTATAGATTTTCTCAACACCATTGATTTATAGGATCATCAGCAAGAAACACTGATGGCCATGAAGATGAATAAGGAAGGAAAAGTAATCTTCATTGGTGAAACTGATTATGATTTCATGTGTTCTTTACCATAGGGGATGCCTAAGTTCTGCAATTCATATTATCAGATCTGATGAATTAGAAACTCAACCACTTCTTGCCTGCACTAGAAAAATGCCAGACACTGTGAGCCCAATCAAAGCATGACTAACTAAAATTTTTGAAGAACAGGAATCTCCAACACATAATGAGAACATGTTTGGTTTTCCCAGAATTGTTTTTTGACTAAATGGAAAACAGAAGAAAGAAAAAGGAATTTGTTAAAGAAGCTACAATGTTTACATCAAAACCCAAAATACTTGGAGCTCTAAAAAATGCACTTAACACTTTAACCCAGGGGGAAATGTTTGTCTTTCAATAGTGAATTAGGGTCAGGTGCTGTGTCTTACACCTGTAACCCCAGCACTTCCTGGGAGCTGAGGCGAGAGGCTCACTTGAGCCCAGGAGGTTGAAAGGGCAACATGTCAAAACTCCATCTCTATACACAAAAAAGACAAAAATTGTCTGACCATGAGGGCATATGGCTGTAATCCGAGCTACTTGGGAGGCTGAGATGTGAGATTCACTTGAGCCCTGGAGGTCAAGGCTGAAGTGAGCCATGGTCATACCACTGTACTCCAGCCTGGTTAACAGAGTAAGACTGTCAAAAAAAAAAAAAAAAAAGTGAATCAGGAAGATCAACGATTTAAGAAAATAAAATTTGACTGAGATTTGGGGAATGCGCATTATTCAGAAAAAATTGCAAAATGTTCTTCCGTTGTAAAGATGTGCTGGCATTATTTAAATATCAACATTCTCAAGGGTGATACATCTTAGAAAAAGAACAGTAAGAGTGCTTTCAGGCCTGAATAATTGCTTCGGCAATTTGAACTGATCAAATTGACCAGATAATTACCGAACCTCACCTCATTTTGCATGTATACATGATGACCATGCCCAGGAAAACTAGAATGATGGCATAAACTATCACATATACGGTAGACTCCACGTCCACCTGGACCACTGGCCCCAGGACATGTACTATCATATATATGGTAGGCTGCACTTCCACTCGGAGGTTTGGAAAGTGGACAGGTATTATCATATATATGGTAGAGTTCATGTCCACCTGGAGGAGTGTAGCCAGGACACATTCTATTATACAAAAGATAAAATCCACTTTCGACGGGGCATGGTGGCTCACACCTGTAATCCCAGCACTTTGGGAGGCCGAGGTGGGCAGATCATGAGATCAAGAGATCAAGACCATCCTGGCCAACAGGGTGAAGCCCCATCTCTACTGAAAATACAAAAAAAATTAGCTGGGCGTGGTGGTGCACAGCTGTAGTTCCAGCTACTCAGAAGGCTGAGGCAGGAGAATCACCTGAACCTGGGAGGCGGAGATTGCAGTGAGCCGAGATCGCGCCACTGCACTCCAGCCTGGCGACAGAGCAAGACTCCGTCAAAACAAAACAAACAAACAAAAAAACTCACTTTCACCTGAAGGACTGGAGTCAGGGCATATGCTAGCATATATACATTAGGCCTCATTTTCCCCCATAGTATTGGACCCATTACATATACTACTATATATATGGTAATTTCCAATTCCATCTGGAGACTGCCAGGGGGCTTAGATTATCATCTATGTGGTAGATTTCACATCTACCTGGAGGACCAGCAGGGAGCATATATTATCATATACATGGTAATTCTTACTTCTACCTGGAGGAATGGCAGAAGGTCATATATTATCATATATGTGGTAGGCCCTACTTCCACCTGGAAGACCAGACCCAGGACATATAGTATTATATATACTGGTAGACTTCCTCTTCCACCTGGAAGAATAGACCCAGGACATATTTTATCTTATATATGGTAGACTCCCCTTCCACTGGGAAGAATAGATCCAGGGTATATATTATCATATATGTAGTAGACTCCTTCCACCTGGAAGACTGGACCCAGTGCATATAGTATAATATATATGGTAAACTCCCCTTCCACCTGGGAAACTGGAATCAGAGAATATATTATATATGGTAGACTCCTTTCACTTAGAGGAGGGGAGCCAGGGCATATATTATCATATATATGGTAGACTCCTCTTCCACTTGGAGGAATAGACCCAGGGCATGTTTTACCTTATATATGGTGGTAGACTCCTCTCCCACCTGGAGGAATAGACCCAGGGCATATATTATCATATATATAGTAGATTCCCTTTCCACTGGGAGGACTTAACCCAGTGTGATGGTTAATACTGAGTGTCAACTTGGTTGGATTGAAGGTTATAAAGTATTGATCCTGGGTGTGTCTGTGAGGGTGTTGCCAAAAGAGATTAACACTTGAGTCCGTGGGCTGGGAAAGGCAGACCCACCCTTAATCTGGGTGAGAACCATCTAATCAGCTGCCAGCTCAGCTAGAATATAAATAGGGAGAAAAATGTGAAAAGAGAGACTGGCCTAGCCTCCCAGCCTACATCTGTCTCCCGTGCTGGACACTTCCTGCCCTTGAACATTGGACTCCAAATTCTTCAGTTTTGGAGCTTGAACTGGCTCTCCGTGCACCTCAGTCTGCAGACAGCCTATTGTGGGACTTTGTGATCATGTGAGTCAATACTTAATAAACTTCCATATATATATATACACACACACATATATTTCATTAGTTCTGTACCTCTAGAGAACCTAATATATTATTATATACATGATAGACTCCCCTTTCTCCCGCAGCCAGGACATATATTACCTTACATACAACAGTAGACTCCATTAAAGGCACCCAGTGAGGTTTTCTATTCTAGTGTTGACTGCATGTAGATTTGGTCAGCAAAGTCCCCATAACTTCCAAATCCACTGGATGTCCTTTGATGCTAAAGCCCACTGACTTGGTGCAAAACTCTCAAGTTGTGAAATAGAGTCACATAAAAATGAACCCTCAACCCCTCATCTGGAATTCCATAATTCTGAATATGTCCTTTCGGGCACTTCCTTGGACCATGTTTTGAGTGACTTGCCTGCACAGCTTACCTCTTCCTTGGATGCAACCAAGGCTACAGCATTTGAGATGATGGGTCAGTCGTTTTTGTTTTCCAGTCGTAGTCAGGGTTCTCCAGAGAAACAGAGCCAATGGGATATAGAAGTACATAGAGATTATTTTATGGAATTGGCACACGACTGTAGAAGCTGGAAAGTCTAAAATCTTCAGGACATGGTGGGAGGCTGGAGATTCACGCAAGACTGATTGCAACCTCGAGTCCTAATTCTGCAGGGCAGTGGGCTGGAAACTCAGGCATAATTTCCATACTGTAGTCTTAAGGCAGAATTTGTGCTTTGGAAAACCCCCGTCTTTATTCTTTTTTTTTTTTTTGAGACAGAGTCTCATTCTGTTGCCCAGACTGGAGTGCGGTGGTGTGATATCAGCTCACTGCAACCTCTGCCTCCCAGGCTTAAGCAGTTCTCATGCCTCAGCCTCCTTGATACCTGGGATTAAAGGCATGGGCCATCAATCATGGCTAAATTTTGTATTTTTAGTAGAGACGAGGTTTTTCTATCTTGGCCAGGCTGGACCC
The DNA here is from genome assembly GCF_001604975.1 of Cebus imitator. Classification (NCBI taxonomy): domain Eukaryota; kingdom Metazoa; phylum Chordata; class Mammalia; order Primates; family Cebidae; genus Cebus; species Cebus imitator. Next base: position 390,768 of record NW_016108014.1, read on the forward strand.
CCGTCTTATTCTTAAGGCTTTTAAGTGGTTGGATGAGGCCCACCTACACGATGGAGGGTCATGTCCTTAATTTAAAGTCAACTGATTGTAGACGTTGATCACGCCTACAAAATAACTTCACAACACCACCTAGACTAGTTTGAGTAAACAATTGGGTACCATAGCCCGGTGAAGGTGACATATAAAATTAACCAATACATCCCAGGGACACTCAATAGGTCCAGTCCTTCCAGTGGAAGAAGAGTCTACCATATATAAGATAATATATGCCCTGGGTCTATCATCTATGTATCATACCTATCTATCATCTATCTATGCATCTATCTACTAAACAAAAAAATCAGGGCTAGGCATGGAGGCTCATGCCTGTAATCCCAAGACTTTGGGAAGCCAAGGCTGGAGGACTGCTTGAGCCCAAGATTTCAAGATCAGCCTGGGCAAGATGGTGAGACCCTGTCTCTATTTAAAAAATAAAAAATAACCTTAAAAAAAGAAAAATCAGGCTCTTAAAAAATAATTAGTTTTATTCAATATCTTACTGAGAATTGCAATTCCAGAATCTTTCGGAGAGTTTCTGTTAGACTTCAGCCCACAGCTTACCTACAGGCAGTGGAGTTTCCGCAAGTGCTCAGAAGTTACAACAAATGTGCTCAGAAGTCATAAAAGTCATATGTTCTCAGAAGTCACTTCAGATGTGTTCAGATGTTATATTAGAGCCAATTCTCATCAAGATTTGGGTTCCAGGGAACAACTGGTTATACATAACAGAGGCGTAGCCATTCATCCTGTCGGACATTATCTTATGTGCTGGAAGGCACAGGGGCTAGGAGCATTGAAACCATCTTTTCTAAAAATGCAGTGATTCAGGCAAAACACGTGGGAAACTATGATCGATTTATTCCATTTATCACCCTCAGGACATTCTTCCACAGGGCTGGGCTCAGTCACTGAGTCAGGGACTTTGTGACAGTCCCCTGGCAAACAGAAGGCACTAACATAGCTTCTTACATTTGCTACTTTGTCTCACATATCTGTCTGTCTCCTCCTGGTTCCTATTGGTAGTTTCTCTGGAGAACTCTGGCTAACACAGGAACTCATGCTATTCTTAGGAAATTCTTAGCATTGCCTGCTAAGAATAGCATTCAATGATAACATTTTACAGCTTATGTACCTTACAACCAGAGGAAGAAGTGGCTGTGTAAAGGAGAAACAGGGATAGAACGCCCTTCAATGCTTGGCTTCCTGATCCCTGGAAAGGTTGGACAGGTGAGTGCAAGCATACACAAGGAAGGATTTGGATGGAGACAGAGAAGCTCTGTCTGGTGAACATCATTTTGATAAAATAATTACGACCAATAATGAAAGTTTACCAGCCATTAATCAGGACGCCATCCCTTTTACAAAAAATACTGCTACAAATATGGCCCAATGCTCGTTAAGGTCTTCGTCATCATTCTTGGTGATTACTAGTGTCCTCATTTGTAAATTTATTTTGCCAGTAAAAGGTGAAGGCTTAGAGACGGGAGCAAGTGGCCCCTGCGCAGCCAAATGTTTTGTCTGCAAGCTGAAAATCGATTACATTTTCATTAACCTCCTGATTAGTCACAGTCTCTTAGAAGAAAGAGGATTCTGTTTATACGTTGAACCCCTCTGTTTTCTTTTTTAATGAGTAGTTTCCTTTTTGCTATACAGACCAAGAAAAAAGGCGACTGGATTGGATGTAAAATTACAGTTGATCTGCTTTCATGAATAAAGAATATTCATAAGACAAAGAGGAGACACATCACATCGCTTCATAGGGAGTAAAAAAAATTGCTTGCAAGTGTCTCTCTGTGTCAACAAACTTCAGTTAGAAAGCAGTATTCCTAATTGAAGTTGATTATCATCTAACGATGAAAATGAAGCCACATAAAGGTATTGAATCCTTGGGTTGGATTCCTTCATAATTCTGGCCTTTTTGTGTGCTGACTTACTGCGAACTTTTCAGGCAGCCCCACAGTGAGCAGGAGGAGAACCATGGGGCTTAATCACCCGTGAAATCCTACAGCAGTGCACAGGCTGGGGAAGGAGGGCTATTACTGGCGCATAGGGAGGCGTGAGCACCATTAAACTGTTTGGCTGCAGAGAATCTACATGTACTATAGATGAGGCCTGAGAGTAACTGAGTATCTTCATTTGTAAGCTAAGTTTTCTAGTAAAAATACAAGTACACAAAGGGCATTCATTTTTCTTGTTTTGGTTTGCTTTAAGGTTATAAACTTTATTTTTAGGGCATTTTTAGGCTCACAGAAAAATAACCAGAAAATACAGAGGTTTTATAAACCCTTGTTGATGAAAAAAAGTCAAACTTTGTAAAATATTTGAAGAAATTTATGCTGAGTCAAATATGAGTGACCAGTGGACCGTGACACTATTACAGAAAAGGGGTCCCGATCCAGACCCCAAGAGAGGGTTCTTAGACCTCATACAAGAAAAAATTCAGGATGAGTTCATAGAGTAAAGTGAAATCAAGTTTATTGAGAAACCAAAGGCATGAGAGCATGGCTACTCCCTAGGCAGAGCGGTGGTGTGGGCTGCTCAACTACTTATACTTATTGTTATTAAGACTTCCTGATTACATGCTAAACAAGGGGTGAGTTATCCATGAGTTTTCTGGGAAAGGGTGGGCATTTCCCAGACCTGGGTTCCTCACCTTTTGGGACCATATAGGATAATTTTCCGATGTTGCAATGGCATGTGTAAACTGTCATGGCGCTGGTGAGAGTGTCTTTTAGCCACTAATACATTATAATTAGTGTATAGTGAGCACTGAAGACAACCAAATGTCACGCTCATCACCATCGTCGTTCTGGTGGGTTTTGACTGGTTGCTTTACTGTATGCTATTTTATCAGCAAGGTCTTTGTGACCTGTATCTTGTGCCGACCTCCTATCTCATCCTGTGACTTAGGATGCCTTCACTTCCTGGGAATGCAGCCCAGTATGTCTCAGCCTTATTTTACCCAGCCCCTATTCAAGATGAAGTTGCTCTGGTTCAAATGCCTCCGACAACACAGCCCTCAGGAGATCCTGAGGATATTCGTCCAAGGTGGCCGGGAAAGAGCCTAGTTTTATGCGTTTTACGGAGACATGAGACATTAATCAAATACAGGTAAGATGTGCATTTGTTCAATTCAGAAAGGCAGGACAACTTCAAGCTAGGGGGGCTTCCAGGTCATAGGTAGATTTAAACATTTTCTGATTGGCAATTGGTTGAAAGAGTTATCATCAACAGAAAAGAATGTCTGGGCCAGCCTTGGTGGCTCACACCTGTAATCCCAGCACTTTGGAAGGCCGAGGTGGGCGGATCACAGGGCCAGGAGTTCGAGACCAGCCTGACCAACATGGTGAAACCCCATTGCTACTAAAAATACAAAAATTAGCCAGGCGTGTTGGTGTGTGCCTGTAATCCCAGCTACTCAGGAGGCTGAAGCGGGAGAATCACTTAAACGTGGGAGGCGGAGGTTGCATTTTGGTGAGCCGAAATTGCACCACTGCACTCTAGCCTGGGGAACAGAGCGAGACTTCGTCTCAAAAAAAAAAAAAAAAAAAAAAAAAAAAAAAAAAAAAAAAAAGAGAAAAGAATGTCTGGGTTACGATGATAAGAGGTTGTGAAGACCAAGGTTTTATTAATATGTGGATGAAGCCTGCTCATTCCAAAAGGGAGGAGGGTGTAATGAGGCTTTTCCGACCTTACCTTCCCGCCATGGCCTGAACCAGTGTTTCAGGTTAACCTGGAAAGCCCTTGTCAAGAGGAGAGGGTCCGTTCAGATTCAGATGGTGGGGAGGGGGAGAGGCTTTGAATTTTTTTTTTTTTTTTTGGAGACGTAGCCTTGCTCTGTCACCCACGCAGTGGCATGATCTCGGTTCACTGCAACCTCCACCTCCCGAGTTCAAGCGATTCTCCTGCCCCAGTCTCCTGAGTAGCTGGGATTACAGGCGTGCGCCACCACACCTGGCTAATTTTTTTATATTTTTGGCAGATACAGGGTTTCAACATGTTGGCCAGGCTGGTCTCCAACTCCTGACCTCAAGTGATCTGCCTGCCTCGGGCTTCCAAAGTGCTGGGATTACAGGTGTGAGACATTCTGGCAATTTAATTTTTAATTTTTCATTTATACCCTCTCATTCAATCCATTTTCCAGTCTCAAATTAGTATAATCCATTTGTGACAATTGATAAAGCAATGTTGATACTTTGAACCCAAAATATCTGAGGCAGGTCTCAGAGTCAATTTAGAAAGTTTATTTTGCCAAGGTTAAGTACACATCTGTGACGCAGCCTCAAGAGGTCCTGATGATGTTTGTCCAAGGTGGTCAGGGCAGAACTTGGTTTTATACATTTTAGGGAGACACGAGACATCAATCAAAATATGTAAGATGTACATTGGTTCAGTCTGGAAAGGCAGGACAACTCGAAGGGGGAGGGGACTTGCAGATCATAGGTAGATAAGAGAAAAAATGTTTGCATTCATTTGAGTTTCTGATTAGCCTTTCACTGAATGCAAAATTTACAGGAATTAGTCACTTATGCCTCAGTCTAGCTTAGTGAAATAATAGGGCAGAGGAAGCCATCAAATATCCAGTTGTCTCACAGGAGCCAAGGGATGACTTTGAGTTCCTTCTGCCCTTTGTCCACAAGGATTTCCTTGTTGGCAGATTGTGAAAGAGGCATGCAGCTTTTTTTCTTTGCATGTATCTTCTTTAGGAATAGAACGGGAGGCAGGTTTGCCTGACACAGTTCCCAGCTTGACTTTTCTCTTTGGCTTAGTAATTTTGAGATCCTGAGATTTATTTTCCTGTCACAATACATTCTTTTTAAACTGAAGTCCGTAGTTTCTATCAGCTTTACCACTTCTGTTGTACACTCTCTGGCTTCTGACAAGTGCATATGTTACTATATCATTATAACAACATTGCTGATGTAACGCAATCCAGAGAACGTATGCAGAATTGATTTAGAGCTCCAGTCTGTGTGATAGTATGTTTTTGGTTGGTTGGAGTCTTGCTCTCTCGCTCTGTCACCCAGGCTGGAGTGCAGTGGTATAATCTCAGCTCACTGCCACCTTCGGCTCCTAGGTTCAAATGATTCTCCTGCCTCAGCCTCCCAAATAGCTTGGATTACAGGTGTGCACCACCATGCCTCTCAAAGTGCTGGGATTACAGGTGTGAGCCACCAAGCCAGACCACTATGTATTTTGTAAACCCCCAATTCAATTTCTCTGAATCAATTAAGAAATCAATCCGCCTCTTCTAATAAAATACAAAGGATTGAAGGTTTCTTGTTGCTCACTGTGTTAGTCTGTTCTCACACTGCTACAAAGAACTACCTGAGACTGGGTAATTTATACAGAATAGAGGTTTAATTGGCTCACAGTTCTGTAGGCTATTCAGGAAGCATGGCTAGGGAGGCCTCAGGAGACTTACAATCTTGGAGGAAGGTGAAGAGGAAGCAAGAGTCTTACACGGCCAGAGCAGGAGCGAGCGAGAGAGAGAGAGAGAGAGAGAGGAGGTGCCACACACTTTTAAACATCCAGATTTTCCGAGAACTCTATCACAAGAACAGTACTTGAAGGATAATGCTAAACCATTAGAAAGTGCCCTGATGATCCAGTCACCTCCCGCCAGGCCCCACCTCCAGCTTTGGGGATTACAATTGAACTTGAGATTTGGACAGGGACATAGATCCAAGCCAAATCACTCACCATCAAGGAGTCATCATCATCATCAGGGAAGTAATGTCAGCGGCGAAGGCAATAAGAAAACATGGTGTGCCTATTGGGAGTGTGTCATCTAGTAAGAACATACGTTGATAAGCACTAGACATTTGTAATATACGTAGGAGCATAATACGGTTTAGGAAAACAAAGACAAGATAGTTCTGCAACACCCAAAGCTCTAGGATTGTCATGGAGCAAACCAAACTTCAGGGAGAAAAAAAGCCTTTTTTTTTTTTTTTTTTAAGAAAATACCAAATTATGACTGCAGCCCTATTTTTGACTTCCATGAGAGGCAATTCCAAATTGACAAACTTTGTTTCCCAGCTTTGAGAACGGACTTTACTTGTGGGGTGACTGAGAAAGAGGATACCACAAATGCTCATTGCATAGAGTAGCGTTTGGCCAGTTAAGCAAAGGAAAGGATGTGGTTTCTATTTGAAGGAATTTTAGGCTTCCCAGGATTTTCTCTAGGCCTTGCCTTGTTTGCACAAACATGATAAAGGAACTGTTTCGTTGACGTCCTGGTGAAAACATCTTTGCAAAATTGTGACTGAGATAGAGGAAGAGATCTAACCTAACCAACTCCATCTTTCTAAGCTGTCCTGGTTCATTCCTGGGTATAGGCTGAACTAACTTTGGGAGAAACTTAGTTTATAGTTGATAGTTTAAAACAAACATGGTAACAGCCCTTTCCAAAGCAGACCTCCTTCTTCCCTGGGGACTAGACTGCCATTTTAGGACTAACAGCCACCAAGATTAGAAATTGTGGTTTAGGAGTCATGCAGCTGGAGGCTACAAAATTCTGACCCTCTCTAAACTGCTCCTGAGATCAGTGCCTTCGATATTTTGCAGACCCTGCACTTGATGGATCAGCTGGCCCAACCCAGATCAGTACCTAGCCCCAATCCGGGAACCGATTCAGCAGTAAGACAGCTTCAATTCTCTATGATTTCATCCCTGACCAATCAGCATTCCCGGCTTACTGGCTTCCTCCCACCCACCAAGTTGTTCCTAAAAACTCTGATCCTGGAATGCTGGGATCAGAGTTTTTAAAATCTCCCTGATTTTACTCACATCAAGGAGACTGATTTGAGTAATAATAAAACTCCAGTCTCCCACACAGGCGCCTCTCGGTGAATTACTGTTTCTCTATTGCAATTCCCCTATCTTGATAAATCTGCTCTGTCTAGACAGACAAGGTCAACCCTTTGAGCAGCTACACTGGGCTTCTTTAGGGGACTAAATTCCAACTCTTTGGCTTTTTCGTCTCTCTGTTGGTGAGGTTTCATTTCTAGTCTGTGCGAACCTCCGTCTTCTGAGATGTCAAGCAGTTGCTGGGGAGTTAGTTCATATTTATTACTGTGGCTGTGATTGCTCTCTTCAGGTCTAGGACTTTGAGGTTTCATTTTTTAAGTGATTGTGTTTTTTTAATCTGTATTTCCATGTGTCAATGGTAAGAGGAAGTGTGAGTGCATTTGCTCAGCCTCTTGTGTCACTAGGATGAAACCACAGTGATCGTTTAAAAGATAAATATGGGCTGAGTGCAGTGGCTCACACATGTAATCCCAGCACTTTGGGAGGTTGAGGTGGGCAGATCAGGAGGTCAAGACATCAAGAGATCAACAACATCCTGGCCAACATGGTGAAACTCCGTCTCTACTCAAAATAAATAAATAAATACAATACAATAATTAGCTGGGTGTGGTGGCGCGCGCCTGTAGTCCCAACTACTCGGGAGGCTGAGGCAGGAGAATCACTTGAATCTGGGAGGCAGAGGTTGCAGTGAGCTGAGATCACACCACTGCACTCTAGCCTGGCGACAGAGCAAGACTCCATCTCAAAAAAAACCAAAAAAAAATTCCAAAATGTTAACATTGACTTTCTGGGTTGTGAGATCACAGATACTATATGTCATACTATATTCTTGAATTATATCTGTAATCTTGCCATTTTTAGCAATAAAAAAAATATTTGGTCTGGGCATGGTGTCTCATGCCAGTAATCCCGGCACATTGGGAAGCTGAGATGGGAGGCTTGCTTAAGCCCAGGAGTTTGAAACCAGTATGAGCAACATGACAACATCCCATCTCTACAAAAAATACAAAAATTAGCTTGGCATAGTGGCACCTGCCTGTATACAGGCCCGGCTACTTGGGAGGCTGAGGTAGGAGACTCTCCTGAGCCCAGGAAGTCAAGGCTGCAGTGAGCTGTGACTGCACCACTGCATTTCAGCTTGGGCAACAGAGGGAGACCCTGCCTCAGTAATAAATACACACATACATAATTAAAATAGTAACATTTGAAAAACATAGTGGATACTATTGCCTGGAAATTATAATACCTTTAACTGAGTATCACATGAGAGTAGCCAAGACTGAGTACTCGAAATGACGTTATTTGGCCATAGTTAAGGACATGTAAATTTGGGAACAATTCGTGAAAAAGAGAATGAGATATTTGATCAAAGATGAAGATCTCTGCTTCTGTCGGAAAATATCAAAGAACAACACACATTCATTGTGATTTCAGGAAAGGTTTTACTGGGATGACTTCAGAAGAAGACCTATTTCCAATTGCGTAAATGGCTAGGGCACATTGCTGGTATGAAGGACTGAGTCAGCAGGAAATAAAAAGCTAATCTAAGACACTGACATAAAGCAACTAGGAAAGAAATGTGGACAGTGGTGCAGTCATAAGAAGATGTGTTTGATTTAGAAATGGGATCATTTATGAGAGTGACAGGCAGATTCACACAAGTACATAGAATGCACCCTACAGACACAGAGCTGACGCACCTCACTTAAAGGGGAGCTGGTATGTAGGATGTATAATTTAGGGAGAAGATGATAAAATAATGGTGAACCAAATAGTGCGCGCGCGCACGCACACACACACACACACACACACACACACGAAGCTACTATAGCAAAGAAAATAGACATAGCCTGAATTTTTGGTACACAATTTTAAAAGCAGATACTGTAAATTTGAGCTGATTGCGGTGGCTCACGCCTGTAATCCCAGCACTTTGGGAGGCCAAGATGGGTGGAACACTTGAGGCCAGAAGTTCAAGACCAACCTGGCAAACATGGTATAAGCCTGTCGCAGTGGCACATGCCTGTATTTCCAACTGCTCCAGTGGCTGACGCATGAGAATCGCTTGAACCCAGGAGGCGGAGGTTGCAGTGAGCTAAGATGATGCCACTGCACTCCAGCCTGGGTGACAGTGAGATTCTTTCTCAAAAAGAAAAAGAAAAGAAAACAGGGATGGAAAAGTATGATAGAGAAAATTAATTAAAATATGAGAACCTTGAAAGCTGTATATCATTACAGGTTAGGGATTAACTGATTAAGCACTATTCAACCTTTCTCTTTTTGGGGGGGACAGGATGTTAGTCTGTCGCCCAGACTGGAGTGCAGTGGTACAATCACAGCTCACTGCAGCCTCTAACTCCTGGCTCCAGCCATCCTCCTGCCTCAGCCTCTTGAGTAGCTGGGAGTACAGGTGTGCATCACCACGCCCAGCTAAGTTTTTAATTTTTTGTAGAGATGGGAGGTGGGGGTCTCTATGTTGCGTAGCCTGGGGTCAAACTCCTGGCCTCCAGCCGTTTTTCCACCTCGACCTCCCAAGGCTCTGAGATTACAGATGGGAGCCACTGTGCCTGGCCTCTTATTTTCTTAATGTCTCAGTTGCACAAGACTCCCACCTACAGAGAAGCAGGATGAAAAGAGATTAAGCTCTGATGAGAAGCCATTCAGTCTGGTGTGTTTCCTTCTTTGTAGGATTCTGAACAGATCACCTTATCTCTAGGTTTCAGCTTTTTCAGCTTCAAAACAAAAAGTCAGATGTGAGTTATCTTGACTGTTCTTAATGAAATTCTTTGAGTCCCGTATAAGAAAAAAATACTACATAATTTTCCCCTATTTTGTTGTGTAATATAGAGAGATTTCCATCCTTTCTATTCTTTGTTTAGAATACAGCTTTACGTTTTGTTTTAAATAAATCTTTGAGAACGAGATGCTGACTTCGACGGGTTATTCAAGGTGAATTTTCATTCAGGCATAAAAAAAAAGAATGATTCACTCTTGGGAAATGTTAGCTGACTAAGCTGCCACTCCTTTTTAAGTCAGGAGTCAGCAGTAAAGCGTGTTTTTATACAGAATGTTACCTATTCAATGTAAGTCTTTAATAAGGCATAATAGAGGGTTTTAAAAGAAATCCAGACTTCATGAAATGAGAATATCCAGAGAGAAAAAGGATTGAATTTAAAAAGAAAGAAAAAAAAGGAACCTTCAGTGGTAACTGTATTCAGCCAAGGGGATCTGCTGATGGAATTATGAAATCCAGTTCGGGAAGTGAAGGGAACTTTCCCAGCCGCCACTCAAAGCACAATATCCTAAAGTGCTTCATGAAGGCTGACCTGTGAAGGATTAGGAGTTTTAGACGCGTGTTACTTAAGGTTTCTCATGCCCATAACCGAACTTTCTAGCAATAAAAGAAAGAAAGAAGTCCTCATGATGGCTCCGTCACTGGTCTGGCCTCAGATGGTACTGGTGTCTCATAGTGATGAATGGAAGGAATGAGAAATCTTCTAACGGATTCCACATTTCTGGTGTTGTTTTTGACTCCTCTGACTTTATCTTTACCCCAATTACCCTGTAGCCTGATCTCAGTATTTCCCCTGAAATACAACAGCTTTTCTCTAAAATACAACAGTCTGTGTTACCTTCATCGACAGATCAGTTGTTCCATAGCAAAGTAATTATTGAGGGAAGACGTGAAAGAAAAAAAGGCTATTGTATATGCCTGCCAATTACTCTGTTATTGTTCTGGTTTTCTTTTCTTCTTTATTTTAGCCAATCTGCCCTTGCTTTAGGGAACAATTTTTCATGGAGCTGAAATCAAAATTTGTTCTTAACCAAGTTGTCATTTTTCATAAAATGTCAATGCAATAATACCGTCAGGCTCATGGAGAAGATATAGTTTGCAAAGATCCATTTTGGTATATAGGATCTTCTCCTTTACACTTTCAATAGCTTGAGTTGAGGCACTGCATGCAAATTGGTGACCTTGCTAATGACGGTCACCAATTGCAAGCATTGGTGCTAATGCTTAGGTCTTTGTCTTGGTGAACGAATGAAGGTTTTAAGATAAGACCACTGGCCAACGCTGTAGCTGACTTACAAATACCTGGGATCAGTTATCACTGATAAGCTTCACCCAGAACCTTTTGGAAAATGTACTCAAAAGTTTTTTAGTCCAGAAAATTATGTTTTACTGTTAGATTATGATTTTTTAATCCAGAGAATTATATTTTAGGTTAAATGTATACATTCTATTTATCTATGCTGAAGTGGGTCAAAATTAGGTGTTTAGTTTGTTGAATTCCATAATACTACCTCATGCTGAATTCATTCAATTGCGAGCAAAAGATTCTGAATGACAACCAAAATGTCAGCTATATGTTTATTCCAATGTATTTATAATGTTAATTCAGTAAACCTTTTAACTGCTAGGCATCAGCCTAAGGCAATCATCTTCTCCAATTAGGAAGTATATATGCAAAACTGCATTATAATTAGGGAGGTAATTTTTGAGTTTACGGAGTCATAAAGCATAAGTGAATTGAATGCTTCCTGACTCAAATGGATTAAGCAGTTCATTTCTATTGAGACACCATCTCACTCCAGTTAGAATATCGATCATTAAAAAATCTGGAGACAACAGATGCTGGAGAGGATGTGGAGAAATAGGAACACTTTTACACTGTGGGTTGGAGTGTAAATTAGTTCAACCATTGTGGAAGACAGTGTGGTGATTCCTCAAGGACCTAGAAATAGAAATTCCATTTGACCCAGCAATCCCA
>NW_016108014.1:402651-431885 GCF_001604975.1 Cebus imitator
GGTGTTGAACAATGAGAACACATGGACACAGGGAGGGGAGCACTACACACCTGGGTCAGTTGGGGGGAAATAGGGGAGGGACGGTAGGGGGTGGGGAGCTGGGGAGAGACAGCAAGGGGAGAAATGCCAGATGTAGGTGATGGGGAGGAAGGCAGCAAATCACACTGCCATGTGTGTACCTATGGAAAAATCTTGCATGTTCTTCACATGTACCCCAAAACCTAAAATGCAATAAAATAAATAAATGGGAAAAAAAAGGAGTTTATTTCTGTAAAAAGAGCTGCAAGTTCTTGGAAATGTAGGTTGCGCTCAGCTGGGCGGGATGTTTTCTCCTGCAGCTAGAGTTATGTATTTCCAATAGATATTGCAACTCAGACTTATGTCTTTTACTTCTTTTGTTTCATTTCATTAGATGCTTTGGCCGACAGACTGCACGTATCTAGATATGTTCACACCTCCATTCAAGTCAGGATTTGTTGTATGAGTCACTCTCTTTACTTAAGGCAATGATCACTGTCTCTTTCCGTACTGAATATATTATATTTTGGTTTACAGTTTCCCTTTTGCAATTCCTTATTTTCAACTTATACATGTACGCTGCCCATGGTCTCAAAAGAAGCAAATTAACTACACAAATGACAACCACATATTTGAAGGTTTTTGGAAGATTTTCCTGCATGGAAATATGTCAATGTTGTGTCAACACTGGGTTATTTATTTGTAACTCTATATCTAAAATCAAGAGGAGAGGGCACGGATGTTCTTAGGATAAATAATAATAGAGTAAAATCTCTGACTCTGATGGTGGGTGGGGATGTTATGATTTCAGGGAAAAGTAATCTATGACCGAGATGGTGAGTAATGAGCATCTCCGTCCAGGAAAAGCAATTCTATGACTGAGATGGTAAGACTTGGGCATCTCAGCCCAGGAGAAACAGTCTATGAACAGGACAATGAGTGCTGATTATCTTGTTCCTGGTTTTATTAGAACAGGACTTTGCAAGGTTCCACTTCAGCCTCTAGCTCAAGAATGACTTGCTGACTAACAAGCTCAAGCTTCCTTGACAGAGTGGGGTCTTGGCAAAAATGCTGAGTAGGGAGTAGTAGAAGCTTGTTTGGGGGCTCTGGTAGCTGTTTCTTTCAGTAGTCAGGCTTCCTCGAAAACACACCCCTCTGGCCTCACTCTGCCCGCTTCAGATGTCCCATGGTGCATGTACTATGTGAGCAAATCTTTCCTATTTTAGAAATGTTTCCCTTCTGGCCGCACGCGGTAGCTCATGTCTGTAATCCTAGCACTTTGAGAGGCTGAGGAGGGAGGATTGCTTGAATCCAGAAATTCAAGACCACCAGCCTGGGCAACATAGGGAGACACCATCTCAGCAAAATAAAATAAAATAAAATAAAATAAAATAAAATAAAATAAAATAAAATAAAATAAAATATAAAATAAAATAGTGGTGCACATGCCTGCGGTCCTAACTACTTGGGAGGGTAAGACAGGAGGATTGCTTGAGCCCAGGAGTTCAAAACCACCTGGACAACATACCAAGACCCAGTCTCTGCAAAAAATAAAATAATTAGCTGAGCATAGTGGTGTACATGCCTGTGGTCCTAGCTACTTGAAAAGATAAGGCAGGAGGATTGCTTGAGCCCAGAAGTTCAAAACCAGCCTGGGCAACATACCAAGACCTCATGTCTACAAAAAATAAAATAATTAGCCAGGTGAGTATTCACAGTGATTTGGGAGGCTGAGGCAGGAGGATCCTTGAACCCAGGAGATTGAGGCTGCAGTGAGCTGTGATCGCATCACTGTACTCCAGCCTGGGGGACAGAGCAACACCTTGTCTCGAAAAGAAAAAGAAAATAGAGAAATGTTCCCCTTCCTTACTGAGATCAGATCATACATGTGCCATTGCTGCTTTTTTGGGCGTTTCTCAAATCAGTGTGAAACATTCTCATTAGTGGTTCTGGTGGTTCCTGTATCAGTGTCCAGTATTTTCAGGCATTCTGGCCTCTAATACCGGAAATGCATTGCCTAGGCTAGCCACCAGGTGTAGTTGGTAAACAAAAGAAAACAAAACAGGAACATGTCTGAACTGCTCCTGGAGTCTCACATGCAAATGCTCCTACCCCTTTAACAATTCCACAACCCCCCTAATGTATGCAGTCCAGTTTCATGAGCAGAATTGAAGTGGACAGTTCTGCTTTAAATTGGTGGACGGGATTGAATTTGCAGGAAGACACCGAGTTCATTTTTTTTCTCTCTCTCTCTGAATATAATGTCTTTTTTTTTTTCTTTTTTTGAGACAGAGCCTCAGTCTGTCACACAGCCTGGAGTGCAGTGGCGTGATCCTCCTGCCTTAGCCTCCCAAGTACCAGTGATCACAGGCATGCACCACCACGCCCAGCTAATTTTGTATTTTTAGTAGACATGGGATTTCACGATGTTGTCCAGGCTGGTCTCAAATTCCTGACCTCAAGTGATTCACCTGCCTCAGCTTGCCCAAGTGCGGGGATTACAGGCCTGAGCCACTGCACCTGGCCAGGATACATGTTTTCTTTAAAGCAAAAAATAATCATGTGAACTTCAAGTTTTGAAGATAACGTCAAGAGAACTGACACAGTCCAGGACTAAGCCTGAAGAAGAGAGATTTTTCTCAGCTCTGCAGGAAGCAATGCACAGCTACAAGGCAGGAATGGGGGTCTCAGGAAACAGTAATGGGGCCCAGGCGGGATGGTAGGGGAAGTCTGCCACACCAAGGAAGGCTCTGGAAGGATGGGCATCAGAGATGGTCATGAACGTCTTTCATCCATCAGTACTTGCAACATAATCTTTGGTGTTTGTTGGTTTTGTTTTTTGAGACAGGGTCTCGCTCTGTTGCCCAGGATAGAGTGCAGTGGTGCAATCATAGTTCATTGCAGCCTCAAACTCCTGGGTTCAAGCACTTGTCCTGCCTCAGCATCCTGAGTAGCTAGGACCACAGGCATGTACCACCACAACCAGCTAATTTTTGTAGAGACAGGGTTTTGCCATGTTGGCCAGGCTGGTCTTGAACTCTTGGCCCCAATGATTCACCTGCCTCGGCCTCCCAAAGTGATGGGATTACAGGCATGAGCCCTTGTGCCCAGCAAGCTGGCCAACATAATCTTTGGAGGTCAAAAGAGTCCTGGAGATTTCACTTATGAGACAAAGCAAAGCATCATTCCATATTCCTAAATTGACTTTACATTTGGACATACAGCCTGAAACAAAGTTGACATTTAAGCAAATACCCATAAATACGATTATCTATTTATTACTTCCGTTAGTTTTGACGAGGATTCTTAGCAGAGCAGATGATGTCTATGCCGATATGTATTTCACTACAGAGATATATAAAAGAATGGAAAGTGCCTAAAAAAGTTAAAGATATCAAAATAGTGTTTATAAGAAAGTCGGGCTGCGTGCACAGTGACTCATGCCTGTGGTTGTCGTATTTTGAGAGGCCAATGTCAGGGAATTACTTGAGGCCAGAAGTTTGTGACTAGCCTGGGCAGCATAGTGAGACCTCATCTCTACAAAAAAGTAGATATTAAAAAATTAACTAGGCATGGTGACACTCACCTGTAGTCTCAGCTACTCAGGAGGCTGAGGCAGGAGGATCACTGCCAAGCCTGGGAGGTCGAGGCTGCATTGAGCTGTGATTGCACCACTGCACTCCTGCTTGAGCGACAGAGTGAGACCCTGTCTCTAAAAACAAAAAGAAAAGAAATTCAGCTTAGTGGGGGTCTTTTTAAACTATTATTTCATTTGGAAAAAAAACTTCACTTTGGTATTGGTAAATAATACATTTATGCATACAAATAAAGTTTAAATTCCCAGTGCCAGACGCGGTGGCTCACACCTGTAATCTCCCAAGGAGTGCAGGTCACCTGAGGTCAGGAGTTTCAGACCAGCCTGGCCAACATAGTGAAACCCTGTCTCTACTTAAAATACAAAAACTAGTCAGGTGTTGCAGCTCGCGCCTGTAATCCCAGTTACTTGGGAGGCTGAGGCAAAAGAATTGCTTGAACCCAGGAGGCAAAGGTTGCAGTGAGCCGAGATCGCACCTCTGCACTTTAGCCTATGGGACAAGTGAGACTTTGTCAAAAAAAAAAAAAAGAGTTCAAATTCCCAATCATTGTTTTTCAACAGGTAATCTTATAAATCTTCAACTTTGAGCTCTGGTCTTTGTCTTAGGGATGCTCTTTGTACAAAGAGGACTGAATGCATAGAGTCTCATGTCCATCCTGAGCCTGACATGGCCTGAGCTACCAGCTTCTCCACAGCCCTGGTTGCTGAAAGCTGTGCTGTGAAGCCTCAAATCTGGTTTGGAATTCCTTCCCCAGCCACAGATGGAAATATCAGACTACATGTGTTCACTGCAGATAATTCAGATATAAATAAGTGTTCTACCAAAAATGAAATATTGTGACATATACAATTCTATCACTTGGCTAATTGCTAATGTTCTTCTTTAAGGATAACATATGGTTATGGCTTGAATAGTGACCTCCTGTCCCCCAAATTCATATGATAAAGTGCTAATCCCCAATACCTGTGAATGTGACCTTCTTTGGAAGTCAAGTCTCTGTAGATGTCATCAAGTTAAAATGAGGTCATTTGGGTAGGTTCTAAATCTAAAAACTAGTGTTCTAATAAAGAGATGGAATTTGGGCTGGGTGCAGTGTCCCATGCCTGTCATCCCTTCACTTTGGGAGGCCCAGAAGGGTGGATCGTTTGAGACCAGGAGTTTGAGACCAGCCTGGTCAACATGGTGGGACCCCATTTTTACATTTAAGGAAATAAAAAGGAGGGTAGCAATTAGGACACAGACACACACCCAGGGAAAATGCCATGGGGAGATGAAGGCTGAGGTAGGACTGATGTTTCTAAAACCAAAGAGTGCTCAAGATCAACAGCCAACCACCAGAAGAGAGGGAGGAAGCATGAGACAGTCTCCCCTTCAGAGACTCTTAGAGGAAGTGACATGGTTTGGCTCTGTGTCCCCGCCCAAATCTCACCTCGAATTGTAATCCCCATAATCCTCACATGTCAAGGGCAGGACCAGGTGGAGGCAATTGTATCATGGGGGTGGTTTCCCCCATGCTGCTCTTGTGACAGTGAATGATTTCTCATGATATCTGATGGTATTATAAGAGTCTGGCATTTCCCATTTGCACTAACTCCACCCTGCCACCCTAAGAAGAATGCGCGTGCTTCTCTTTCACCTTCTGCAATGATTGTAAGTTTCCTGAGGCCTCCCCAGTCACGCAGAATTAAATGTGAGTCAATTAAACCTCTTTTTTTAAATATAAATTACCCAGTCTTGGGTATGTCTTCACAGCAGTGTGAGAACAGACTAATACAGGAACCAACTCTGTGACCCATTTTACCATATACATACATATAATATGTGTATCTATATATATACCCACACACATATTTATGTATGTGTATGTATCTATACATGGAATATGTGTATATATGCATAAAGTTTGTGTATATATACATAAAATATGTGTGTGCATATATATATAAACACGTACTTTTTTTTCCCCATAAAATCTAGACCCTGCACAACTTGCCAAAGCTTTGATCTCAGACTTCCCTGCTGACCTGTGTGTCATTATGGCCAAACATTTTCTGTCCTCTCTGCTCTTATAGTTGATCATCTTTCTGGGACAAAACCACAGGATTATTGTGCCTACTATGAACTTCTGGAAGAGTATATATGGATGAAATAAAAGAAAAAAAAGAGATAGATCAAGGGCTGTGATATTTCAGCTTGTGTCTCAACCAAAGTGATACGGTCTGGCTGTGTCCCCACCCAAATCTCATCTTGAATTGTAGTTCCCATCATTCCCATGTGCTGTGGGATGGACCTGGTGGTAGATAATTGAATCATGGGAGAGGTTTCCTCCATTCTGTTCTCATGGTAGTGAATAAGTCTCACAAGATCTGCTGGTTTTATAAGGGGTTTCCTCTTCCACTTGACTCTCATTGTCTCTTGTCTGCCACCATGTAAGATGTGTCTTTTGCCTTCCACCGTGATTGTGAGGCCTCCCCAGCCATGTATAAGTGTAAGTCCCTTAAACCTCTTTTTCTTTACAAATTACCCAGTCTCAGGTATGTCTTTATCAGCAGAGAGAAAACAGACTAATACACCGGGTCAATGGAAATTGTGCAAGAGAGTTTGAACTTATCTTCACTCCTTTGTGTAGAAGAAGAAATCTCAGTATAGAGGCAGAATCTGCTGCCCTCAAGATTAAGACAGAAGGGAAGAGAGGCAGTGTCCCCTCCCTGAAGGCAAGTCAGAATGAGGACACGCTCAGTTTGGGACCCAACTTTCCTAAGAGAAAATCATTCCTTCTCCCCTGGGATGAGGAAAAGATGAGCATGGGAGTTGGAGAGATTTCTTAGGAGAAGTCTAAGTGGAGGGGGTTCTCCTTACTTTTCCCCTGAAGAGTAAAATAACCACACCCCCATAGGAAAACAATTGTTTCTTTCCTATAGCACAGCAGATCTGTTAACGAATGTTTCACTTTGAACTCCAGCCATTGCAAAATCATCAGCCCGAAAGAGTGGATACTCTTGCATTGGAATTCACTAACGTTCAGTTTGTTTACTGAACGTTTGGCTTTCCTGTCCGGTGTTTTAAAATTCCACATGTATAACTGACCCTTGGAGAACAGTTCCATTGCTTAAAGAACTTAGCAGGATGTCCAGTAGCTTTGCATACTGAGAAAGAAACAAAACAGATTAATAAATAGGGAAAGGCTTTGATGATGAACTCACCAATAGAGGTGGAGAGAAGGGAGGGAGAATTTCAAAAGTGTTGGAGGCTTCTATCCAGGGGCTGGGGAGACTTTGATGAGGACACAGGCTCAGTTGGGTTCTGTTTGGCAGATACACTTAAGGAGGAATTAGAAAAAAAAAAAAAAGGCCCTGGAGGTTTCCAAGGAACTGTTTCTGTTGCAATACTTTGGCTGCAAGATATTTTCTTTTGTCCCCAGCCAGGAGGAGCAATCCTGGTGCTTAAACAAAAAGGCAGGAAGGCCCAAAGTGGCTCTTGACTTGCCAAGGCAGTATTATGGAGAATTAAGTCCTACCTTAGTGCATGCTAGGAGCCTGCTGTAGGTGTTAGTATTATCAGAAAAGAGGCCTGACCCAGATCCCAGGAGAGGGCTCTTGGAGCTCGTACAAAAAAGAATTCTGGGTGAGTCCACAGATTAAAGCGAAAACGAGTTTATTAAGAGTGTAAAGGAATAAAAGAATGGCTACTCCATAGGCAGAGCAGCCCCGAGGGCTCCTGATTGCCCATTTCTATGGTTATTTCTTGATGATATGCTAAACAAGCGGTGGATTATTCATGCCTCCCTTTTTTAGACCATATAGGGTAACTTCCTGACTTTGCCACGGCACCTGTAAACTGTCATGGCGCTGGTGGAAGTGTAGCAGTGAGGATGCCCAGAGGTCACTCTCGTCAGCATCTTGGTTTTGGTGGGCTTAGGCTGGCTTCCTTACTACAACTTGTTTTCTGAGCCAGGTCTTCATGACCTGCATCTCATGCTTACCTCCAATCTCATCCTGTCTTAGAATGCCTTCACTTCCTGGGAGTGCAGCCCAGCAGGTCTTAGCCTCGTTTTACCCAGAACCTATTCAAGATGGAGTTGCTCTGGTTCAAACACTTCTGACAGGAGCAGCAGAGAATGTTTAGGGCAGGGAAACTGTTCTGTATGAGGCTATAATGGTGAATTTTACATGTGAGTATATATTTGTCAAAACCCATAGAATGTGCAACACAGTAAACCTTAATGTAAACTCTGGGCTTTGGGGTTATGTTGCAAACCCAGTGTGGGTTCCTCAGTTGTAACAAATGTGCTGCTCTAGTTGGGGATGCTCATAGTGCGGGAGGCTGTTCCGGAAGAGGGCAGAGAAATCTTTGTGCCTTCCACTCACTGCTGCTGTGAACCTAAAACTGCTCTAAAAAAATAGTCTTTTAAAAAAGAAAAAAAAAGAAAGAAAAAGAGTACAGACATGTTATAGCATGGGTGATCCCCAAAACAGAATGCTATGTGAAAGAAGTCAGTCACAAAAGACCACACATTGTAGGTTCCATTTACATGAAATGTACCGAAAAGGCAAATCTATAGAGACAGAAAACAGATTTCTTGGGACTGATGTGTGTGAGGTTTAGCCTTCCTATGGGCTGAGTCGCTTCTGTGTGGGGCCACAGGACCAGGATTGGCAGTCCCCGGTGGAGTCCTTAGGTCCAGGTAGAGCCATGGGTGTCAGACATGTTTAAAAAAAAAGGCATCTCAAAACAATCTGAGGTTTTACAATAGTGACGTTCTTTGCCGGAGCAGTTGAGGAAGTTGCATGTCTTACATGCGATAGCCTGGACAACATAGTGTAGAGGAAAAGAGATTTCTTCTGAGCCAAATGTAAGTGACCATGGCCTGTGACACAGCCCCAGGAGATCCTGAGAACATGTGCCCAAGGTGGTTGGGACACAGCTTGGTTTTATACATTTTAGAGAGGCATGGGACATCAATCAAATACATTCAAGAAATACACTGGTTTGGCCCAGAAAGGTGGGACAACTTGAATCTGGGGGTGGGCTGTGGGCTTCCAGGCTATAGGTAAATTAAAAATTTTCTGGTTGTCCATTGGTTGAATTTGTCTAAAGACCTGACACTGATAGAAAGGAAATGTTCAGGTTGAGATCAAAGATTGTGGAGACCAAGGTCCTCTGGAAGTCTCATAGTGGCTGCCCTTAGAGACAGTAGATGACAGATGTTTCCTAATCAGATCTTTAAAAGGTACTAGACTGTCAGTGAATCTCTTCAGCACTGGGAGAACCTGGAAGAAAAAGATCTAGCTATATGAATAAATGTTCTTTACAGATGCAAAATTTCCCCTACAAAAGATAGCTTTGTGGGGCCATTTCAAAATATGGAAAAGAAACATGTTTTAGGGTAAAATATTTTGATTTTCTTGTCTCATAATGTAATGCCAGAGTCAGACTGGAATGTAAGTTATGATATATAGGGCTGAATAAAACCCATCCGAAGAGAATTTATGGTTTGTAGGGCATGACTCCCCAGACACCTTGGGAATTTGGGCAAGATAAGAAAAAAATCAGAGCTTAGATCTCAATAGCAAGAACCATCTCTAAAATTTATTCATATATATTATATATATATATAATGTGTGTTATATATATTTATATATATTATATATAAATATATATATATATATATTTATATATAATATATATAAATGAATACCTGGAACTCGCTGCACGGATGGAAATGTTATACAACACATTATCTTTGTGGTGGTGGTCCAACTTGGTAAACTTAAAATTCATTCACTTGTTACACTGAAAACAAGTGGGTTTTATAGCATGTAAATTCTACCTCAATCGTTTAAAGTGAACTACACACAGGGCAAAGCCCAAAGGAAGAAATGAGTAAAGAAGCCCACAGCCTAGAGCGGAAGTTCCTCTGGAGCTCCAAGTCAGGCAATCACTTAGTAGCAGAAGCCAGCTGCCTCACCATGCCTACAAAGGCACTGAGAGCCATCCAGTCAGTACTTGAAACCCTCATTAATTATTGTGAAACTTGGGACATAGTTCATTCTAGTTGGGTTTTGAAAGTAGACCGAAAATAAAAATTCGAAGATGCCCCCAAACATCTGAATGGACCCCCTCCTCTCAGCCAAGGGCATTCCAAGTTAACCTGAAAAACTAGTTCAGGCTATGATGGAAAGTGGGGGTTAGACATGTCTCATGATGCCCTCGTCAGTTTTGGAATTCCTGATGGCACCGACTCTTTAAGGTCTTACACATTGACAGTCTCCTCTCTGAAGCCTGCTACCTGGAGGCTTCATCTGCATCATAAAACCTTGGTCTCCACAACTCCTTATCGTAGCCTAGATATTCCTTTCTATTGATAATAATCTTTCAACCAATTGTCAATCAGAAAACTTTAAAATCTACCTATAACCTGGAAGCCCCCACTTCGAGTTGCTTTTCCCTTTCATGTTAAACCAATGTACATCGTATATGTATTGATTGATGTCAGTCACCCCTTTGAGATGTACCCATTTTCCTCTGGGGTATCTTCCATGCACCCAAGAGGTACGCACGTCTGTAAGCATGTGTACATCGTCCTCTTGTTAATCTGCCTTTTATTATGGGAATTCAGAAAGGATAGAGAAAAAGTTCTTTTTTCCTTCCTTGCAATGGGGAACACTGGTTGTGTATTTTGGAGTCAGTTGCACACCAAAAGTATATATACAATATCTGTTGTATCTTTAAACAAGTCTATGTAGTGATGCTTAGCTCTGCTTTTAAAATTACTTTTTGGCATTATCTAGCTTGCTCCAGCCATTCTTTTTTAATGTTGATGGACACAGTCCAGGTGGAATAATCAGTTTTGTCTGGAAGTAGTATGGTCATTAGAAGACCANAAAAAAAAAAAAAGAGTTCAAATTCCCAATCATTGTTTTTCAACAGGTAATCTTATAAATCTTCAACTTTGAGCTCTGGTCTTTGTCTTAGGGATGCTCTTTGTACAAAGAGGACTGAATGCATAGAGTCTCATGTCCATCCTGAGCCTGACATGGCCTGAGCTACCAGCTTCTCCACAGCCCTGGTTGCTGAAAGCTGTGCTGTGAAGCCTCAAATCTGGTTTGGAATTCCTTCCCCAGCCACAGATGGAAATATCAGACTACATGTGTTCACTGCAGATAATTCAGATATAAATAAGTGTTCTACCAAAAATGAAATATTGTGACATATACAATTCTATCACTTGGCTAATTGCTAATGTTCTTCTTTAAGGATAACATATGGTTATGGCTTGAATAGTGACCTCCTGTCCCCCAAATTCATATGATAAAGTGCTAATCCCCAATACCTGTGAATGTGACCTTCTTTGGAAGTCAAGTCTCTGTAGATGTCATCAAGTTAAAATGAGGTCATTTGGGTAGGTTCTAAATCTAAAAACTAGTGTTCTAATAAAGAGATGGAATTTGGGCTGGGTGCAGTGTCCCATGCCTGTCATCCCTTCACTTTGGGAGGCCCAGAAGGGTGGATCGTTTGAGACCAGGAGTTTGAGACCAGCCTGGTCAACATGGTGGGACCCCATTTTTACATTTAAGGAAATAAAAAGGAGGGTAGCAATTAGGACACAGACACACACCCAGGGAAAATGCCATGGGGAGATGAAGGCTGAGGTAGGACTGATGTTTCTAAAACCAAAGAGTGCTCAAGATCAACAGCCAACCACCAGAAGAGAGGGAGGAAGCATGAGACAGTCTCCCCTTCAGAGACTCTTAGAGGAAGTGACATGGTTTGGCTCTGTGTCCCCGCCCAAATCTCACCTCGAATTGTAATCCCCATAATCCTCACATGTCAAGGGCAGGACCAGGTGGAGGCAATTGTATCATGGGGGTGGTTTCCCCCATGCTGCTCTTGTGACAGTGAATGATTTCTCATGATATCTGATGGTATTATAAGAGTCTGGCATTTCCCATTTGCACTAACTCCACCCTGCCACCCTAAGAAGAATGCGCGTGCTTCTCTTTCACCTTCTGCAATGATTGTAAGTTTCCTGAGGCCTCCCCAGTCACGCAGAATTAAATGTGAGTCAATTAAACCTCTTTTTTTAAATATAAATTACCCAGTCTTGGGTATGTCTTCACAGCAGTGTGAGAACAGACTAATACAGGAACCAACTCTGTGACCCATTTTACCATATACATACATATAATATGTGTATCTATATATATACCCACACACATATTTATGTATGTGTATGTATCTATACATGGAATATGTGTATATATGCATAAAGTTTGTGTATATATACATAAAATATGTGTGTGCATATATATATAAACACGTACTTTTTTTTCCCCATAAAATCTAGACCCTGCACAACTTGCCAAAGCTTTGATCTCAGACTTCCCTGCTGACCTGTGTGTCATTATGGCCAAACATTTTCTGTCCTCTCTGCTCTTATAGTTGATCATCTTTCTGGGACAAAACCACAGGATTATTGTGCCTACTATGAACTTCTGGAAGAGTATATATGGATGAAATAAAAGAAAAAAAAGAGATAGATCAAGGGCTGTGATATTTCAGCTTGTGTCTCAACCAAAGTGATACGGTCTGGCTGTGTCCCCACCCAAATCTCATCTTGAATTGTAGTTCCCATCATTCCCATGTGCTGTGGGATGGACCTGGTGGTAGATAATTGAATCATGGGAGAGGTTTCCTCCATTCTGTTCTCATGGTAGTGAATAAGTCTCACAAGATCTGCTGGTTTTATAAGGGGTTTCCTCTTCCACTTGACTCTCATTGTCTCTTGTCTGCCACCATGTAAGATGTGTCTTTTGCCTTCCACCGTGATTGTGAGGCCTCCCCAGCCATGTATAAGTGTAAGTCCCTTAAACCTCTTTTTCTTTACAAATTACCCAGTCTCAGGTATGTCTTTATCAGCAGAGAGAAAACAGACTAATACACCGGGTCAATGGAAATTGTGCAAGAGAGTTTGAACTTATCTTCACTCCTTTGTGTAGAAGAAGAAATCTCAGTATAGAGGCAGAATCTGCTGCCCTCAAGATTAAGACAGAAGGGAAGAGAGGCAGTGTCCCCTCCCTGAAGGCAAGTCAGAATGAGGACACGCTCAGTTTGGGACCCAACTTTCCTAAGAGAAAATCATTCCTTCTCCCCTGGGATGAGGAAAAGATGAGCATGGGAGTTGGAGAGATTTCTTAGGAGAAGTCTAAGTGGAGGGGGTTCTCCTTACTTTTCCCCTGAAGAGTAAAATAACCACACCCCCATAGGAAAACAATTGTTTCTTTCCTATAGCACAGCAGATCTGTTAACGAATGTTTCACTTTGAACTCCAGCCATTGCAAAATCATCAGCCCGAAAGAGTGGATACTCTTGCATTGGAATTCACTAACGTTCAGTTTGTTTACTGAACGTTTGGCTTTCCTGTCCGGTGTTTTAAAATTCCACATGTATAACTGACCCTTGGAGAACAGTTCCATTGCTTAAAGAACTTAGCAGGATGTCCAGTAGCTTTGCATACTGAGAAAGAAACAAAACAGATTAATAAATAGGGAAAGGCTTTGATGATGAACTCACCAATAGAGGTGGAGAGAAGGGAGGGAGAATTTCAAAAGTGTTGGAGGCTTCTATCCAGGGGCTGGGGAGACTTTGATGAGGACACAGGCTCAGTTGGGTTCTGTTTGGCAGATACACTTAAGGAGGAATTAGAAAAAAAAAAAAAAGGCCCTGGAGGTTTCCAAGGAACTGTTTCTGTTGCAATACTTTGGCTGCAAGATATTTTCTTTTGTCCCCAGCCAGGAGGAGCAATCCTGGTGCTTAAACAAAAAGGCAGGAAGGCCCAAAGTGGCTCTTGACTTGCCAAGGCAGTATTATGGAGAATTAAGTCCTACCTTAGTGCATGCTAGGAGCCTGCTGTAGGTGTTAGTATTATCAGAAAAGAGGCCTGACCCAGATCCCAGGAGAGGGCTCTTGGAGCTCGTACAAAAAAGAATTCTGGGTGAGTCCACAGATTAAAGCGAAAACGAGTTTATTAAGAGTGTAAAGGAATAAAAGAATGGCTACTCCATAGGCAGAGCAGCCCCGAGGGCTCCTGATTGCCCATTTCTATGGTTATTTCTTGATGGTATGCTAAACAAGCGGTGGATTATTCATGCCTCCCTTTTTTAGACCATATAGGGTAACTTCCTGACTTTGCCACGGCACCTGTAAACTGTCATGGCGCTGGTGGAAGTGTAGCAGTGAGGATGCCCAGAGGTCACTCTCGTCAGCATCTTGGTTTTGGTGGGCTTAGGCTGGCTTCCTTACTACAACTTGTTTTCTGAGCCAGGTCTTCATGACCTGCATCTCATGCTTACCTCCAATCTCATCCTGTCTTAGAATGCCTTCACTTCCTGGGAGTGCAGCCCAGCAGGTCTTAGCCTCGTTTTACCCAGAACCTATTCAAGATGGAGTTGCTCTGGTTCAAACACTTCTGACAGGAGCAGCAGAGAATGTTTAGGGCAGGGAAACTGTTCTGTATGAGGCTATAATGGTGAATTTTACATGTGAGTATATATTTGTCAAAACCCATAGAATGTGCAACACAGTAAACCTTAATGTAAACTCTGGGCTTTGGGGTTATGTTGCAAACCCAGTGTGGGTTCCTCAGTTGTAACAAATGTGCTGCTCTAGTTGGGGATGCTCATAGTGCGGGAGGCTGTTCCGGAAGAGGGCAGAGAAATCTTTGTGCCTTCCACTCACTGCTGCTGTGAACCTAAAACTGCTCTAAAAAAATAGTCTTTTAAAAAAGAAAAAAAAAGAAAGAAAAAGAGTACAGACATGTTATAGCATGGGTGATCCCCAAAACAGAATGCTATGTGAAAGAAGTCAGTCACAAAAGACCACACATTGTAGGTTCCATTTACATGAAATGTACCGAAAAGGCAAATCTATAGAGACAGAAAACAGATTTCTTGGGACTGATGTGTGTGAGGTTTAGCCTTCCTATGGGCTGAGTCGCTTCTGTGTGGGGCCACAGGACCAGGATTGGCAGTCCCCGGTGGAGTCCTTAGGTCCAGGTAGAGCCATGGGTGTCAGACATGTTTAAAAAAAAAGGCATCTCAAAACAATCTGAGGTTTTACAATAGTGACGTTCTTTGCCGGAGCAGTTGAGGAAGTTGCATGTCTTACATGCGATAGCCTGGACAACATAGTGTAGAGGAAAAGAGATTTCTTCTGAGCCAAATGTAAGTGACCATGGCCTGTGACACAGCCCCAGGAGATCCTGAGAACATGTGCCCAAGGTGGTTGGGACACAGCTTGGTTTTATACATTTTAGAGAGGCATGGGACATCAATCAAATACATTCAAGAAATACACTGGTTTGGCCCAGAAAGGTGGGACAACTTGAATCTGGGGGTGGGCTGTGGGCTTCCAGGCTATAGGTAAATTAAAAATTTTCTGGTTGTCCATTGGTTGAATTTGTCTAAAGACCTGACACTGATAGAAAGGAAATGTTCAGGTTGAGATCAAAGATTGTGGAGACCAAGGTCCTCTGGAAGTCTCATAGTGGCTGCCCTTAGAGACAGTAGATGACAGATGTTTCCTAATCAGATCTTTAAAAGGTACTAGACTGTCAGTGAATCTCTTCAGCACTGGGAGAACCTGGAAGAAAAAGATCTAGCTATATGAATAAATGTTCTTTACAGATGCAAAATTTCCCCTACAAAAGATAGCTTTGTGGGGCCATTTCAAAATATGGAAAAGAAACATGTTTTAGGGTAAAATATTTTGATTTTCTTGTCTCATAATGTAATGCCAGAGTCAGACTGGAATGTAAGTTATGATATATAGGGCTGAATAAAACCCATCCGAAGAGAATTTATGGTTTGTAGGGCATGACTCCCCAGACACCTTGGGAATTTGGGCAAGATAAGAAAAAAATCAGAGCTTAGATCTCAATAGCAAGAACCATCTCTAAAATTTATTCATATATATTATATATATATATAATGTGTGTTATATATATTTATATATATTATATATAAATATATATATATATATATTTATATATAATATATATAAATGAATACCTGGAACTCGCTGCACGGATGGAAATGTTATACAACACATTATCTTTGTGGTGGTGGTCCAACTTGGTAAACTTAAAATTCATTCACTTGTTACACTGAAAACAAGTGGGTTTTATAGCATGTAAATTCTACCTCAATCGTTTAAAGTGAACTACACACAGGGCAAAGCCCAAAGGAAGAAATGAGTAAAGAAGCCCACAGCCTAGAGCGGAAGTTCCTCTGGAGCTCCAAGTCAGGCAATCACTTAGTAGCAGAAGCCAGCTGCCTCACCATGCCTACAAAGGCACTGAGAGCCATCCAGTCAGTACTTGAAACCCTCATTAATTATTGTGAAACTTGGGACATAGTTCATTCTAGTTGGGTTTTGAAAGTAGACCGAAAATAAAAATTCGAAGATGCCCCCAAACATCTGAATGGACCCCCTCCTCTCAGCCAAGGGCATTCCAAGTTAACCTGAAAAACTAGTTCAGGCTATGATGGAAAGTGGGGGTTAGACATGTCTCATGATGCCCTCGTCAGTTTTGGAATTCCTGATGGCACCGACTCTTTAAGGTCTTACACATTGACAGTCTCCTCTCTGAAGCCTGCTACCTGGAGGCTTCATCTGCATCATAAAACCTTGGTCTCCACAACTCCTTATCGTAGCCTAGATATTCCTTTCTATTGATAATAATCTTTCAACCAATTGTCAATCAGAAAACTTTAAAATCTACCTATAACCTGGAAGCCCCCACTTCGAGTTGCTTTTCCCTTTCATGTTAAACCAATGTACATCGTATATGTATTGATTGATGTCAGTCACCCCTTTGAGATGTACCCATTTTCCTCTGGGGTATCTTCCATGCACCCAAGAGGTACGCACGTCTGTAAGCATGTGTACATCGTCCTCTTGTTAATCTGCCTTTTATTATGGGAATTCAGAAAGGATAGAGAAAAAGTTCTTTTTTCCTTCCTTGCAATGGGGAACACTGGTTGTGTATTTTGGAGTCAGTTGCACACCAAAAGTATATATACAATATCTGTTGTATCTTTAAACAAGTCTATGTAGTGATGCTTAGCTCTGCTTTTAAAATTACTTTTTGGCATTATCTGCAGGATACAGTATGTAGCTTGCTCCAGCCATTCTTTTTTAATGTTGATGGACACAGTCCAGGTGGAATAATCAGTTTTGTCTGGAAGTAGTATGGTCATTAGAAGACCACAAAAGGAAGGGACCATGAGCCGAGGGGCCTGTGAAATGCACATGGATCTCTGCAAGAGGAGACATCAACACAAGACGAGCTATCTTGCTGTGGTTGAGTTACAGCATATGGGAATAGCTTTGAGGCTATTTTAATACCTTTGAGTATTTTGACATAAACTGGATAGGTTTGGAATGTATTGTTAAAAGAAATTAAAATAAATGAATTGTTTATCTGATTTTTGTTTTTGTAGAGGCAGGGTCTCAGTCTGTCACCCAAACTCTGGAGCGCACTGGTGCAATGACAGCTCAGTGAAGCTTCAGCCTCTTGGGTTCAAGCCATCCTCCTGCCTCAGCCTTCTGAGTAGTGGGACCACAGGCACGTGTCAGCACTCCCAGCTAATTTTTCTTTTAAGTTGTTTGTATGGAAGTGGTCTCACTATATTGCCCTTTAACTCCTGGCCTTGAGTGATTCTCCCACCTCAGCCTCTCAGTGTGCTGGGATTACTCAGGGTGTGAGCTGCAGCACCTGGCAAATGAGTTTATTTTATAACAGTTTTTCATTTATGGAAAGATTATGAAGACAGTACAGAGACTTCCTGTATACTCACACTCAGTTTTCCATATTATTAACATTTGAGGTTTATATGATAAATGTATCACAACGAATGAACTAATCATGATACGCTGTCGCGAACTAGTGCCTTTTTTGTGGTCCAGGATTCCTTCCAGAACACCATAATTAC
Source organism: Cebus imitator (assembly GCF_001604975.1). Lineage (NCBI taxonomy): Eukaryota > Metazoa > Chordata > Mammalia > Primates > Cebidae > Cebus > Cebus imitator. The sequence continues at coordinate 420,260 of NW_016108014.1, forward strand.
ATTTAGTTTTCACTTCTCTTTAGGCTCATCTTTATTGTGACAGTTTCTCAAATGTTTCTTGTTTTCAATGGCCTTGACAGTTTATTTTGTAGGCTGGCCCTCTAATGGTGATGTTTTTCTCAGGATTAGACAGGCTTCTACGCTCTTGGGAGGAAGACCGCATAGGTAAAGTTCTGTCTTTAAACAATTCTATGCAATGATACTCCGCTTTGCTTTTAAAACTACCTTAGCAATTTCAGCAGGATATGGTAGATAGTTTGTTTCAGACTCTTTTTTAAAAATGTGGCTGAGCGCAGTGGCTCACGCCTGTCACCCCAGCACTTTGGGAGGCTGAGGCGGGAGGATCACCTGAGGTCGGGAGTTCCAGACCAGCCTGACCAACATGGACAAGCCCTGTCTCTACTAAAAATACAAAATTAGCTGGGTGTGGTGACACATGCCTATAATCCCAGCTACTCGGGAGGCTGAGGCAGGAGAACCGCTTGAACTGGGGAAGCGGAGGTTGCTGTGAGTTGAAATCACACCATTGCATTACACTCCAGCCTGGGCAACAAGAGTGAAACTCCATCTCAAAAAAGAAAAAAAAAAGAGAGAAAGACAAGTGATAAACTGCAATAAGCCTTTCATATACTTTGGTAAAAATGGTTTTAAACAGTTGGGAAGATTAAGAACGAAGAAAGCCTCTTTAAAAAAAAATTTCAGAACCTCCAAAAGTTTTGGCCATTTCCTCATTATTATTTTGTCTGCTTTGCACTTGATGAAATCAGAAATGCGTTATAAGATAGAACTGTAGATCTGGCTTTTCAAGAAAAATGGTGGACAAAACCTGAAGACCATTTTGAGACGCAGGAGTTTTGTGGGTGATGCAGTGTGCGAGGGCTATGGCACCATTAATCCTCGTACTGTGGGCTGGTGGGGACGGGCAGGGTCTCCTGGCTGCCAGGTGGATTAAAACCACAGTCTCAGATTTCAGGAACGGCTTCTTTCAGTAACACCTACATCCACATGCCATGTGGCTGGAAGAGCTGCGGATGGGCAAAATAAACCATGTTTTAATTTGCTGCCTTGAGAAAGATGCACACATCCACTTCAATACCATCGTTTTTATAAACCCAGGCAGATATTTCAGAAGTGTGTGGTGAGTAGGTGACAAGTTGCGTTCATGGCTGTTATTCCTGCTTTAAAAGAGCCAGCATTGACTTGGCATAATTTTATGCTCCATAAACACACTTTATTTTACTGACAAAATGGAGTCCTGCGGCAATTTGGCTCTGGAAGAATCTGCTGGGTGAAGCAACACAATTCTAAGCCTCTTGCATTGAATTAATCTTGGAGATTTGAAAATTCTTATGATTTGATCATTTTTATTAACTCAAAAATATTGGCCAGGTGCAGTGGCTCATGCCTATAATCCCAGCACTTTGGGAGGCTGAGGCAGGTGGATCACTTGAGGTCAGGAGTTCGAGATCAGCCTGGCCAGCATGGTGAAACCCTGTCTTTAGTAAAAACACAAAAATTAGCCGGGCTTGGTGGCGCACGTCTGTAATCCCAGCTGCTCGGGAGGCAGGAGAATAGCTTGAACCCGAGAGGCAGAGGTTACAGTGAGCCAAGATCTCACCACTGCATTCCAGCCTGGGTGACAGAGCAAGACTCTGTCCGAAAAAAAACAAAAAACAAAACAAAACAAAAAAATTGCCATATAAACCTGATAATCAAGTATTTAGTTTTTTCACAACGGCCAGGGAGACATATCCAAGACAGCATGCATCTTTTATATTTTCACTGGCTTCTGAATTTTTCACAACAAAGACATCTTGTTAGAGTCTACTCTTATGAAAGCATATTATGCTTGACAAGGTGCCATTGAAGACCTTTGCAGCTGTATTATTAAATAATGAGCTTATTACAATTCCTGGTCTCTGCAACCTCAGATACAATAATCCGGCACATTGGTTCCTCAAAAGTAAATTGGTGTCCAAATGCTGAGCTAGCACTTTTAGAAGATTACTTATGCTTTAATCTTAGAGGGGAGGAGTTAGTTATTGGCATTCATAAGCGTCTTTTTAAGTAATTGCTGCGACATTTTGACATGGAAAACGGATTATGGAATTTTCCATGAGTAAATGTGAAGAAGGATTTGACTTTTTAAAGTGCATTTGAAGGAGCTAACATCGGTTTGGAATCGATCTGCTTAACCACAAATATGATTGTTTTATTACAACTTAAGGAAAAGAAAAATAAAATATGTCTCCCAAAACAGTTATGGCTTGAGAGAAAATCTGAGTGCAACAGATTTCATTAATCTTCTCAGGTTTTGAATGACTTCTTAAATGTTTGAATCTTCATTAGTTTATTACTGTGGTTGGCAAACAATGTCTTTATAATGTTAATTGAGTACACCGTTTTTTGGAATTCTGTCAGCTAAGAAGCCAAGTTGGTGGAGGACGACATCTTGCAAATGACTCAAGGAGACTGGACATAAAAACATTCGTGCATTAGAAATTAGGGGTTCAACATGCATGCATATATTCATTGCAGCACTATTCTTAATAGCAAAGACATGGAATCAACTATGATGCAAAACATACAGGAAAAAGACAGTGATTAGAAGAATATAATCCAAGAAATGATGTGTGTGTATATGTATGTAAATATAAATGCATATTTTCTACATAAGTATAAACATATAACATTAAACATAATTATTTATAAATAAATATAATTTCTTTGACCACATATACATATATGAATATGTCTGTTTTATAACAAAATCTATTAATTTTATGAATATAAATAAAGCAAATAAAACATGATTAGATATATAACTTTATAAATGTTAACATTTAAATACATATATTTCTACAATTAATTTACAGTTGACCCTTGAACAACACAGGTATACGGGGATTTTCCTCTGACTCAGCCGCCCTGAGACAATAAGACCAACCCTTCCTCTTCCTCTGCCTCCTCAATGTGAAGACGATGAGAATGGAGATCTTGATGATGATCCACTTCCACTTAATGAATAGTGAATGTATTTCCTCCTCCTTATGATTTTCCTAAAAGCATTTTCTTTTCTCTAGCTAGCTTTATTATAAGAACACCATATATAATACATATAAACATACACAATGTGTATTCATTTACTGTTTATAGTATTGGTGAGATTCCTGGCCAAGATTTCTACCCATTTCTGACATTCAAAAATGCTTCCTAAACACATGTTGTTCAAGGATCCACTGTATGTTAATTATATAATGTATATATTTATAAATTATAAATTAATATTATAAATTAATAATTTATAATAAAGCAATAACATACAATGTTATATTAATATATAAATTATAAAGTAATATAACTATATTTATTGAATGTTATATATGTAAATGTTAATACTTATATAGTTGTATATCTAATGTTTAAATGTTTCATTTATATTTATGAAATGAAAATATTTTGTTATAAAATAGACATATACATACACGTATATGAGGTCAAAGAGGTTTTATATATCTATCTATATATATGAATACGTTGTTTGTATTTAAGTTTTGGGGGAGTCCAAAGTTATAGGCAGATTTTCAACTGTGCAGGGGTCAGTGCTTCTAACCCCACGTTGTTCAAGCATAAACAATAGCAATTAATACATATTAATTATACATCATATATTTAGTGTATATTAATAGATGAATATTTGAAATAAAACATCCACTTACATCTTTGAATTGAAAAGTGTTACTGATACTAAGAAAAAACGTGTAAGAAGGCTGACTGTCATAGGTGGCAGAAAGGTCCACCATTCTTAATCAATGCATCAAATGGTAGAGTCATTTCCTTCTCCACTGAGTGTAGGCTTGCCCTGGGACATGCTTTGACCTTGAAATCTGGGGAAAGCAAGCTCACACTGATTCCAAGCCTTGCTGCAGCAGCTTTGCCCCTTCCTTTCTCACTGAATTTGGAATCCAGCCACCATATGAAGAAGTGCAACCCAGCCTGCTGCATGCTGAGAGACAACGGACCCATTTCCCCTATTTTCCCAGCCAGCAGCCATCCTTCTCCCATAATCAGGGCCAGCTAGCTGACCAGCCTGCTGACCACAGAGAAGTGAGTGCCCTGCTGAGTCCTGCCCAAATTATCAACCCAGAGAATTGCAAGCTAAGCAAATCAGTGTTGTTTGAAGCCACTCAAATTCCGGATGGTTTGTTACTCAGCAGGAACTAACTGTTGCAATGGCACAAGTGAAGATCTTCATTCTCCAAGATAAAAATAAAATTAAGTTACCCAAGTTGCAACCACAGTCAGAAATCATGAAACTTCTCAACAGCAATGGTGGATGCTAAGAGACAATGTTGCAATGTATCCAGCTTCCTGTGAGAACATTATTTTTTCTTCTAGAATTCCAAATCTGGCCAGACTTGTGAATCCGTATGAGGGAAGAAAAAAGGAAGAGTTTTTCATATGCAAAAAGTTAGAACGTTTTCATTCCAAAGCTCTTTTTTGAAAACAAGACAAAACAAAAAGTAAATACTTGATGTATTCCAGGTTAAGAGGAAATAAGTGGTAAAATTTAAAAAGCAGCTGCATTAATCCACTTGGATTAAGGTAGAACAGGAAATCAAGGGGCTCCCAGAAGAATTTTGTCAGGAAGGAATTGCATACCTCCAGGCTAGAGGGGGATTCAAAAGTTTTTTATGTGGAGATGAAAAGTCTGTGCTTCTTCAACAAAAGGAAGGTAATATTGGGGGAAAAATTACTTGCTGTTCAAGAAGCAAACCAAAATATGGAAGGTCTTTTTTGTTTTTTTATTTTTTCAGTAATTAATCAAATATGAGAAACAATAATTTTAGAACAAAAAAAAACAAAACAGAATTCTTCCCTTGACAGGCCACTCCCAAAGAAAGAAAAGATCCCTTTGAATCTATTAAATTCTCTTTGGATTAATAGCAAAGTTGCAATCAAAATAATTTACTCATGTTGGCTGTAGTGATTTACCACTTTATTAGATATATTACATTTTCTTAGAGGATCATCTTCAGGCTTTCAATTTTTTCTTCTTTAAAAAAGGTTTAAAGAAATTTTTTTCTCCAACTTTAGATTTAAAGCTTTTAATATTTTCTTCTCCTATATTTTTACATTTTAACCCAGTGCTCGTTGGATTGTTTATTTAGATATCAATTCAGTCTTATAGTTTTTTAATCAAAGATAAAAACTATATTTTGCTTTTTGAAATGCTAAGCTCATAAAACATTGCATAGTTTAAAAACTCGCTCTTTTCAGAGTTTTCAACTTTCTTCTCAGCATCACTGTAGACATGATTGTTTTCCCTAGCAACATTGATTACTACGTATCTCATTTTGTGATATTAAGTTTAGGTTTTTCTTTGCATTCAATAAAATATATTTCCTTTTAAAATAAAAAAATAGCATTAACAGTTATTTCTGAGTGAAGCAATGAGGGACAATTTTAATTTTCTTCTTATACTTTTTGATTTCATGAATTTTATCTATTTTATCATTTTTCAATTAGGAAAAAACAATAATTAAAATTGCATCATGGAGGTTTCCATGGTTTTAGAGAGGGAGAATTGAGTTTACCTGTGGGGCAGACTTTCATCTGGCATCTAACTTCCCACTGGTGAAATGCAGGCTCCATGCTAAACATGAGTGTATTTCCCTTATGTAACAGGGATGCAGTGTGAAGGGGCTTGGGGTGCAGGCTGGACTCATGACTTTGCAGGGACCCCAACCCTAATGATGTTGCTGACACCATAATCATCACTGCTGCTCTTGGAGCCTCCCTGTTTATTTGCTAGATTTTCACACACTTATTTCTGTGTCAAATTGTCTCTACTTCCAGGCTTCACTGTTTCCCCTGCTAGACCATCAATATTGTCTGCAGCTGTGTTTCTGGTTCCATCTTTTAATGAGAAGACCATTGTTAAAGCAATGACCCATGGTGTATGATTCCCAAGTCTAGAGTCTCCCAAACTCACTTTTCTTGAGGCCTCTCTCGTACAATGATCAATCATCACTGTCCTGTTTGTTCTTCTTGATAAATTATCACTCTTTGGCTAGGCATGGTGGCTCCTGTCTGTAACCTCAGTGCTTTGGGAGGCTGAGGTGGGAGGATTGCTTGAGGCCAGGAGTTTCAGACTAGCCTGGACAACATCGTAAGACCCCATCTGTACCAAAAACATTCCCACCCTTTGACATTCAGTCCAAGGGATGCTTTCTCTGTACTTATCTTCCAACAGCCACATCTCTGTCCTTGAATGAATTTAGACCTTCTGTTTTTATCTGACAGCACAGTGCGGACAGGCTGAGCTTCTTATCTAAATGCTGCAGAAAATAGAAGGTATAGAAATGAATTTGATACTGCAGTTGGCATGACCAATGTGGTTGTTGCAGAGCTCACTATTGGATGTGCCTTTATCTGGTTCCAGATTACGAGATCTGCACAAATACAAATTATGTTTCAGATGATTTGGATTTCTTCCAACAGTTCTAGCTGAAACTGACATAAAATGTCAACCTAACCAACTCACACAATAAGAATGCACGTGATGAGAAGGTACTAGGCATGGACTGATGAGACTCTGGCTCTTAATGGTGACTCCGCCTACATGCTAGCTCCTCTGGTGCTCTTCAGACAGAGACCAGATGTCTCAAGCAAGCCTGACAGTGTCTGCAGGTGGCAACAAAGAGAGAGGGAACATTTGTTTTTCTTTTGAGACAGGGTCTTGTTCTTTCACCCAAGCTGGAGTGCAGTGGCCCCATCTTGGCTCATTGCAACCTCTGCCTCTTGGGTTCAAATGATCCTCCAGCCTCAGCCTCCCGAGTTAGCTGGGACTGCAGGCACATGCCACCATGCGTGGCGAATTTTTGTATTTTTTCTAGAGATGGGGTTCTGCCATGTTGCCCAGGCTGTTCTCAAACTCTTGAGCTCAAGCAATCCTCCTGCCTCAGTCTCCCAGAGTGCTGGGATTACAGGTGTGAGCCACCATGCCCAGGTGGGAGAAGAAACATTTCCTAATAGCACCTGATATGGTTCAGCTGTATCCCCACCCGCATTTCACCTTGAATTGTAATAATCTCCATGTGTTGTGGAAAGGGCCTGGTGGGAGGTCATTGAATCATAGAGGCAGGTTTTCCCTCTGCTGTTCTCTTGATAATGAATAATTCTCATGAGATCAGATGGTTCTATAAAAAAGCAATTTCCCTGCACATGCTCTCTTGCCTGCCTCCATGTAAGATATGTCTTGCTTCCCCTTCACCTTCTGCCACGATTGTGAGGCCTCCCGAGCCATGCAGAACTGTGAGTCCATTAAGCCTCTTTCCTTTATAAATTACCCAGTCTTGGGTATGTATTTATTAGCAGCATGAGAACAGACTAACACAGCACCCCAGAAAATCTAACCTTATGTGTCTTTAGACAAAGTGGTGTTGTTGGCCTATGTTCAACCCACATGTGGCACAAGAAATGAAACCACTCATGGTTGGCTTTGATCAACCAGCATTTGATCAAAAGCTTCTCGTGGAATATATGACCTCAGAGAAGTAGAATGCTACCCCTCCAAAAAAACTTGGACCCTGCCAGCAACAATTGTGTAGAGGCAGGATGTAGGTTGGGGGGCTCAGTAAGAGTTTGCTGAATGTATGTAGTATCTATGTCCTCAAAATTATCCTCATGTACAGTTATTTTGCTGAGGAGCTACCAGGCCCAGAACAACCAAGCTTTTTCTAGGACACATACAGTTGACTGACTGCAAGAATCAACAAAGCTTTTTTTCTCTTCTTTAGAAATCCTTTGACCTAGTTCCATTTTCTTTCTTACGTAACCTGTTAAAATTACCCAGAACTTCCATCAGGACACTTGCCTTGGGTAATTTCGAAATATTGTGCATCGAACATCATGAAAATTCCACTTTATATTAGCTTGAATAAATGTAGTCCACACAGAGAGGGAATATTAATGCTGGAATTCCTTTGAGTCTCATTTCCACAGTTCTTGTATCTTTAAATCCATTTGGTGTCAATGATAGTCGCTATCTTTTGACAGAGCTGAAGTTTAGGCAGCTAGCCCATTTCCACAGTTCTTGTATCTTTAAATCCATTTGGTGTCAATGATAGTCGCCATCTTTTGACAGAGCTGAAGTTTAGGCAGCTAGCCCAGCTCTGAGGTCAGGTTTGGGTGCAAAGATAATGGGAGATGAAGATTCAAATTTCCTTTGTATGAAACACGAACTTTTAAACAATGTCCTCTGACTTGCGATAGTGATTTCTATTTGGTCACATTTTGCATAGGCAAGAAGAATCTCTATACTTCATACCAATATTATCTTTGGATAAGAATGGGGGCAGAGTTCATCTTTTCAAGGTTTGAAACAAAATAATTTTCTTCTTCTAAATGAAAATTCCTGCTGAGAGATAGGAATAGCCTTTTCACACATAATAATACAAAAACAATACTTCACATGATCAGAAACCCCCCAAGTAATTCCATCTTTATTTGTGTCTCAATGTTTGAGATTACATTATGCAATTATTTGGATATTTCGTGTTTTAAAATTGAAGGAAAAATTGGATTCTATTGTCAGTAAAGCTTGTAAGTCTATCTTAATTGATACGTATTGGAATCTGTTTTATGTGACATATATGGTTATATGTGGTACATGTTAAGACCATAAAAAACGCAATCTGAATGTTTAATCAAAAGTAATATTTTAGTTCTTGGAGGCTATGGGTTATGTTTTATAACTCTCCCAAATTAATCAATATCCACATTGACTAAATACTTGTGGGGTGATTGATTTCCTTATATCCTTTATTATTTTTTTTTTTACAGATACATTTTCTGCTTTTGATTTCTTTACATCTCCTGGTAAAATTAAGCACAAGTCCTAGATGTAATGACTAGCAGTTCAATGGAGTATAATAATTAATACCTGTGTCCTTATACTTTACAGAGGGTCCTATTTTCGTTTTTTTGAGACAGGGTCTCACTCTGTCACACAGGTTGGAGTGCAGTGGTGCAATGGCAGCTCACTGCAATCTCCACCTCCTGGGTGCAAGTGATCCTCCAGCTTCAGCCTCCTGGGAGGCTGAGAATACAGGCATGCACTATCACGCCCAGCTAATTTTTGTATTTTTGATAGAGATGGAGTTTTGCTGCATTGCCCAGGCTGGTCTTGAACCCCTGGGATCAATCGATCCACCTATCTTGGCCTCTCAAAGCACTGGGATTGCAGGTGTGCGTCACCATACCCAGATGTGTCTTATTTTGAATGTCCATTATCTTTAAACTTAGTTCTCTTTTTGTCTCAGGTGAGAATATTGTATAGTAGTTATCCTCATTAGTTCTTAAGTTTGAATTCCCTTTTATCACCTTTCAATAAATTTAAATACATACATGTCTATACTACTTAGTCTAGTGGGTTCAACACTGGCAGCCGGTTTTCTTGACTGTAACATCCTGATTATTGGAGCAGGAGAACTATATTATCATCTATAAATCTATATCTCAGGCTTTGCGATTTTTCCCTGTCTTATTTGCAGTAGAAATATGTATAGGAAAATCAGAGATCGTGACACACTGACATTCCTGTTGGCTCCACTATGGGTGGGCATTGATTTTTATATTACGAATGCATCATTTTCAACAATTAACATTGCAGGGAATGTGTTGGAATAAGTGGCTTGACTTCTCCATCATCCACCCAAGCTACCCCATGAGAAACGTGCTATCTGGAGGGTACATGTGGTGTGACCAACACTCAGAGCCGCCATAGTGATGGTGATGATAGGCTGGTTGTCGTCTTTTGTGATCTTCCCCTAAGGAAAACAGAGGGCAATTGAGGCTCTCCACTTCTAAGTACTCATTTAATGATACTTCTCTTTGAATTACTCTTCTAAAATGTTGGGTTTATGGAGCCAAGGGAACAATATTTTAGGATCCTTCCCCTCTGGAAAAAAAATTAATTTTTGATCTGAAATGAAAGCACTGAGTCAAGAGGAAAGAAAATGTGAAGTGACTCATGTTTCTTGGGTATTGGTGACAGTCCGCCCTTGGTTTCTTTCCCAGCAATGTGGTGGCCATATTTTCCCAACCAAACTCAACCCACACGCCATGGGCCTGGGAAGGTACAGGAGAAAGACAGATGTTAAAACCAGGAAAACTCACATTGGAGATCTTTCTATGCCATTTGCTTTCCCCTTACCCTTTAAACCTGCATCTCCTCATCTATTGAATAAATTTGTTATACATTCTTGCTACTTTTTGTCATATTTACGATTCGATTCAGGATTTGGTGTGATTTAGGATTCAATAAATGTGTGCCTCCATCCATTCCTTTCTCTTCCTATCAGCTTTCTCTTCTTTGAGCAATTCCCATCTTTCCTTCTTTTCCTCCATATGGGTAAAATAAGGTTTCTTTTTTCTTTCTTTCTTTCTTTTTTTCTTTTGAGACAAGGACTTGCTCTATCACCCAGGCTAAAGTGCAGTGGTGTCATCACAGCTCACTGCAGCCTGGACCTCCTAGGTCTACCTACCTCAGCCTCCCAAGGAGCTGGGACCATATGCATGCACCACCACGCCCAGCTAATTTTTTTATTTTAGGGACAGCGGCTCACTGTGTTGCCCAGCCTGGTCTTGAGCTCCTGGGCTCAAGCTCCTGGTCTTAAGCAATCCTCCCACCTTGGTGTCCCAAAGAGCTGGGACTACAGGAGTGAGCCACCGTGCCCTATCTGAGAAAATATTTTAAATAGGGATGACCTAAAACGTTCTTGTCATGTGGACCTCAAATTAGCAGCTACTCTGTGTCTCCTTCTTGATAGGAATTAATTTGGGAGAAGCCTTTTGGGTTACTCGCTGTCATCATATAGACCCCTGCCCTTGGGCTAGGAGACATTTATGAACTGATTTTTTATTAACCTGGGTAGGTTGCATATTATATTTAAGGATAGAGTCATGCTCATAACTAGACCCAGAGAGTTTAGCAATAAGCAAATGTGCTTCTACAGAGTGAAAATCTTAATTCAGGCAGGAATTGTTGTTCACATCTTGGTCATGAATAGCAATAAGAAATTGGCTTTCCATATGCTGTACAGGTAGGGGCGCTTTGTTGAAAGTGACCAACTATGCTTATCACATAGTCCTCACCTAATTAGAAACAGAGATTTGCTTGTGAAATATAGTTTTCCCTTGGTATCTATGGGTGATTGATTCAGCCACCTCCTAGAGATACTAAAATCCATGGATGCTCAGGTTCCTGATATAAAATTATGTAATATTTGCATATCACCTGTGCAGACCTCTTGCATACTTTAAATCATTTCCAGATTACATAGCATACCTAATGCGCTGTATATGCTATGTAAATAGTGGCTATACTGTATTATTTATGGAATGATGACTACAAAAAGAAAGTCTACTTGTTTAGTACAGATGAATTTTTTTTTAGTATTTCCAATTCATGAGTGTTTGAATTCACAGAATGGAGGGCTGATTGAGTTATTAATTATTGCTATTCTCTTTTCTTTATTTTGAACCTTATGTGGGACAATTGCTTGAGCCAGGAGTTCAGGGCCTGCCTGGGCACCATGATAAGACTCCGAATCTTTTTTTT
>NW_016108014.1:432440-434735 GCF_001604975.1 Cebus imitator
TTGGGAGGCTGAGGTGGAAAGGTTGCTTGAGCCTGGGAGGTTGAGGCTGCAGTGAGCTGTGATTGCACCACTGCATTCCAGCCTGGGTGGCGCAGAGACCCTGTCTCAAAAAAAATTATATATAATCTGATACTAACTACAAAACCCCTCTGTTAGATCCATAAACTTCTTTATGCATTATTTAAAGGGAATTATTTTGTTAGTTACCTTCTATTAATTTCTTAAAGAGTACACATGCACACAAAAGGTTGAAGAAGATTAATGCTAGATCCAATACTTTCAGTGATTTATTCTATTCCTTTTTTTCTCTTCAAACACCACACTATTTTCCTTCTGAAACCATCACTAGTGAATTCAGTCACAGGTGCGATGCCATCAAAAACAATGCATGCAATTCATGCAAAATAAATTGGGAAAGCCAGGTGGTGACGCATTTGTTGTTCCTGCCAGGTTATTTTTTCCACTGTTTCCAGGGGGAAAATGAAAGACTGGGTGAGATGTTGCCCAAGGCACTTCCCACCTCCTGGCTTCATTCTGTTCATTACCACCCACCTGGTCCCTCATAGCCAGCCCACAATCTGCTGGCCACACAAGCTTGATCCAAATCATACTCTGTCAGCAGTTGCCCTTGTCACAGCTGCGCTGCTGTTCCTGTTTCCCCAGCACCTCCTAGCCAGTGCCCAGATTGTCATTGCCAAGGTTTTCCTCTTGTGTTCCTGGTCTCCCCCGGGACCTCAGATGCCCTTCGCCACAGAGGAGGAAGGATGGCTTGCCCAAGCGCACAAGACTGGGACAGCTTCACCGCCACATTCTCCCCATTTCTGGGCTCCTTTTCTCTCTTACGTTTGCCCACTACTCAAGGCTCTTGAGTAGTGAGACCCAACCTCCAACCACATGCCAGTTGCAAGATTTCTGATGATGAAGTGTCACTGAAGTGGGCCTGATTGAGGAAGGGGAGGAATTAGCACACAGAATAAGAATTTCAAGTGTTCATAACAAGAAAGGGAGGGTTTTTTTTCTTTTCTCTTTTGCAGGGAATTAATAATGAAGTGGTGAGGAGCCTCGAACTGCACACTTTGGCCTCACCCTGCATTAACTCCTGAACTCCCAGCTATGTTTCTGCCTTCTCCTTGTACTAGAGCCCATGACTACTTCATAAGGAAGGAAAGATAAAAGCATGCTTAGCCATGCTGAGAAACAGCAATGTTCCAAGCCTCCTTCCTAAATAGGCACATAGATATGAGATAGCTATATCTATCTCTAATTCTATCTCGCTATATATTACCTATCTATATCTCTCAATCTATCGAGTATCTATTCAATCATCTATTTACCCATCTATCTTCTATGTATCTCATCTATCCATCTATCATATCTATGCATCTATCCATTTATCATCTCTGTATCTATCCATCTTTCACATCTATGCATCTATCCATCTATATCTACGTATCTCATCTACCTATCCGTATATCATATCTCCGCATGTGCCCATCTATTCTTTTCTTTCCTTCTTTCTTTCTCTTTCTTTCTTTCTTTCACTCTTTCTTTCTTTCTTTCTTACTTTATTTCTTCTTTCTTTCTTTCATCTGTCCTTCCATCTGTCCATTCATCTATCTATCTACTCCTCTGCCTGTCTACCTATTCATCCATCCATCCATCTATCATATCTATTCTATCTTCTATCTATCTCTATCATCTATCCATCCATTATCTATCTAGTTATCTATTAACTATCTCCTTTATGTAATCATCTATCATCTATCTATAATCTATTGACTCATCTATTATACTTCTCACCTATCTAGCTATAATCAATGTGCCATTCCTAGAAAGTTTCAAAGGGACAATTTGGAAATTCGCAAGTGTTCTCTCCACTAACCTGAGAAGTCAGAATGGGATGAAACCTAATGAGCCACCTGATTTGTTGGAAGAAAAATGCAGGTGGTAAAATTTGTTGTGGCTTAGGCAAAGTGCGTAAGCCATCACTCAAGAAAGAAAGACCTTTCTCCGGACCAACAGCCTCGTGTCAAATGCAATTCTGCCTTCCAATCATCAGCATTTGTAATAAGCATCTGGAGAGCTAAACTTCACCTGGGAGCCTGCTTTGAAGAGAACTCAACCACTCCCAAGTCCAATCTGCCTCTCCCACAGTCCGTTTCCCACCCTGCTCTCTCCTGCTACCCTGTAACTGGAGTCTCTTGTGTCTCCCAAGATTCTTATTCGCCATATGGGAACTGCTGCATCTGGATCACAAACAACTTCCCCATTTTTTCTGCCGTCCCCAACTTAAAG
>NW_016108014.1:434900-438135 GCF_001604975.1 Cebus imitator
AATTTCTTCTTTTAAAATCCAGTTGAAATCCCTTTAGAGTTTTCCTCTCTAAAGCATCCCAGAGTAAGCTGGCATCTGTACCAGATCGACTCTGAAGCTGTATAGTAAAGCACATAATGTGAATCAATGCTTACATTTTTGTTGTTATTTTTCTTAAAATATGCGTTTTATTATTAGTTTATATTACTATTATTGTTATTTTTGAGACAGGGTCTGACTCTGTCACCCAGGCTGAGTGCAGTGATACTATCACAGCTTGCTGCAGCCTCAAACTCTCAGGCTCAAGCGAGATTCCCACTTCAGCCTCCCGAGTAGCTGGAACCACAGGGATGTGCCAGCAAGCCCAGCTATTTTTAAAAAATTTTTGGCAGAGGCAAGATCTCCCTATGTAGCCAAGGCTGGTCTTGAACTCCTAGACTCAAGCAATCCTCCCACCTCAGCCTCCCAAAGTGCTGAAATTACAGGTGTGAGCCACTATGCCCGGCTTATATTTTTATTATTAAATACAATAGAAATATAGAAAAATACAGTGTGGGTTAGGGTTAGTGAATTATTAGAAGGCAGACACAGTGAAAGACACAGAACTTGACCAGCTCTCCTGAAGGCCCTTCATGTGTCCATCCCAATCGATTTCAGAACATAAATAGGCAGCTGGTAGTATTATGGTAAATGGCAAACCCAACCACAAATGCATGTGGATGTTTCCTGGTGAAGTGTATTAGATATTTTGGCAGGTTTTCCTAAGGCCATGCCCTCCATTCTCTCTAAAGGTTGTTTGAAGCTGACAGCTCTCTTGATACATAACAGTCCTTTCTCAAGCTTTTCATGAGCAAAGGCATTTTATATGGTTTTCATTTTTTTCCAGCCATCATTTTCTTGGCTTGAAGGTGGATACGTAGATGAGAAACTTTAAATATCTTGTGTTTCAGCATGTTTATCCTAAAAAAATTAATCACAGTCTTATTAATAAGAAAATATATTATTTTACAGAAATATTCAATTCACACTCTCATACTGAGCGTTGAACTGGAATAAACAGAATGGAAATAGAAGGACAATTTTCTGGGCACTCTGTGATTTGGGCAGAATTTCTTCAACATAATCAGACTTCACAAGATGCATACATGTAATGGAATAAAAGCTTGCCAGAATGCTATAGCTGTTTACCTTTGTAAAAAAATAGTTTGTTCTATTTAATTAATTTATTTATCTATTTAATTTTCTTTTTGAGAGACAGGGTCTTGCTATGTCATACAGACTGGAGTGCAGTGTGGCACAACCGCAGCTCACTGCAGCCTTGAACTCCTGGGCTCAAGCAATCCTCCTGTCTCAGCCTTCTGAGTAGGTGGGGCTACAAGTGTAATCTAGTTTGGAAGTGTGTTCCTGCTGAAATCTCATGCTGAACGGTAATTCCCAATATTGGAGGTGGGGCCTGGTAGGAAGTGATTGTATCACAGGGGCGGCTTCTCATGAATGGGTTAGCACCATCCCCTTGCTGCTGTTTGTGTTGTGGTGCGTTCTCACGAGATCTGGTTGTTTGAAAGTGTGTAGCACGTTTCACCTTGCTCTTGCTCCTGATTCTGTCATTTGAGATGCCTGCTTTCCCTTTCCTTCTGCCATGATTAGAAGTTTCC
Source organism: Cebus imitator (assembly GCF_001604975.1). NCBI lineage: Eukaryota > Metazoa > Chordata > Mammalia > Primates > Cebidae > Cebus > Cebus imitator. Next base: position 436,535 of record NW_016108014.1, read on the forward strand.
TGAGGCCTCCCCAGAAGCAAAAGCCACTATGCTGCCTGTACAGCCTGCAGAACCGTAAACCAATTAAACCCCTTTTCTTATAAATTATCCAGTCTCAGGTATTTCTTTATAGCAATGTGGGAATAGACCAATACAAAATGTGTGCACCATGCTTGGCTATTTTTCTTTTAATTTTTTTGGCAGAGATTGGGTCTTGCCATGTTGCCCAGGCCAGTCTTGAACTTCTGGCTTCACATGGTTCTCTTGCCTTGGCCTCCAAAAGTGCTGGGATTACAGGTATGAATGACTATGCCCAGCCTTTGTTCTGTTTTAAATACAATATTTGCCATATAGAAAATATGAAGTATGTCAGGCATAATAATATAATGAACTGCAAAATACCTACTGTTCAACATGATTCTTATACTATTAACAGTATCTTCTATTTTATCTGTTTTTTTCTCTGTTCATCCCTTATTCTCTGTTTCTACCTGGCATTCACCACTATCCTGAATTTAGATTTTATCATTTCCTTGTTTTAAAAATTGTATTACTATATATTCTAATAAGTCTAAACTGTAAGTGTGTGTGTATTCATGTAGATACATATATTTGATTTTAAATTAGACATACATCTACTCTCTTAACAGGTAATATAGAATTTGCTTGATTTTACATTTTATAAAATGGTATCATAGAACTACCATTCCACCCAGCAATCCCAGTACTGGATATTTTCCCAAAAGGAAAATCATATCAAAAAGATACTTGCACTCAACTGTTTATTACAGCATATTCATAATAGCAAAGATATGGAATCAACTTTAGTGTGCATCAGTGCATGATTGGATAAAGAAAATGTGATAAATACATGTATATATATACATATATGTATATATACATATATATACATATATGTATATATACATATATATACACACACACACACACACACACACACACACAATGGAATACTACTTAGTCACAAAAAAGAATAAAATAATCTCTTTTACAGCAACACAGATGGAACTAGAGGCCATCCGCATATCTTGGGTGAAACAACACAGAAACAGAAAGCCAAATACTGCATGTTTTCACTTAGAAGTGGGAGCTAAATGATGTGTGCACATGAACAGTGTGGAATAATAGTCATTGGAGACTTGGAATGCTGGCAGGGGGATGAGGGACAAGAAATCGCTTAATGGGTACAATGTAAGTTATTTGGGTGATGGTTTCACTAAAAGTCAATACTTTATCACTATGCAGTATGTCCATGTAACAAAATTGTACTTGTACCCTTTAAATTTAGGCAAAATCCATGCTGGGCTTAATACCTAGGTGATGGGTGATAGGTACAGCAAACCACTATGGCACCTATTTATCTATGTAACAAACCCACACATCCCTGCTCATGTGCCCCAGAACTTAAAATAAAATAAAATAATAAATTATATAAAAAACCAGAAAACAATAACAATAGTATCATACTTTGTAATAGTTTTGTGGATGTCCTTTTCCACCCAATTTTCTTTTGCATGTGTCTGTATTTTATTTTTTCTTCTTCTTTTTTTTTTTTTTTTTTTTTTTTTTTTTTTTTTTTTTTTTTTTTTTTTTTTTTTTTT
>NW_016108014.1:438280-439377 GCF_001604975.1 Cebus imitator
TTGGCTACAAAATACCCCATTGAGTTAGTGGACCACATTATATTTGTACATTTTCCTTTGATGGGTACTTGGATCCCTTCCAGAGTTGGCTATTTACCAAAAAGGACACCACGTGGTACATGTGTTTGGAGGCATGCCTGCAAGGTTTTTTGGTCGTGTATGTGTGTGTGTGTGTGTTTTGAGATGGAGTTTAGCTCTAGTTGCCCAGGCTGGAGTGCAATGGTGTGACCTCAGCTCACTGCAAGCTCCGCCTCCTGGGTTCAAGTGATTCTCCTGCCTCAGCCTCCCAAGTAGCTGGGATTACAGGCATGCACCACCACACCCAGCTAATTTTTTGTATTTTTAGTAGAGATGGGGTTTCACCATGTTGGTCAGGCTGGTCTTGAACTCCTGACCTCAGGTGATCCGCCCGCCTCAGCCTCCCAAAGTGCTGGGATTACAGGCATGAGCTACCATGCCCAGCCCACCTGCAAGGTTTTACCTACGATATCCAGTCAAGCAAGGAAGTGCTGAAGCATAGGCACGTGACTATAGCTGACAGATGATGCAAAAATAGTTTTCCACCGGGGACAGTGGTTCACGCCTGTAATCCCAGCACTTTGGGAGGCTGAGTCAGGTAGATTACTTGAAGTCAGGAGTTCGAGACCACTCTGGCCAACATGGTGAAACTCCATCTCTACTAAAAGTACAAAAACTAGCTGGGTGTGGTGGTCCCCGATTGTAGTTCCGTTTACTTGGGAGGCTGAGGCAAGAGAATCACTTGAACCCGGAAGGCAGATGTTGCAGTGAGCCAAGATCGTGCCACTATACTCTAGTTGGGGGACAAAGTGAGACTCTGTTTCAACGAAAAAAAAATTCCAAATATGTGGTATTAATTTGCACAACCAATATCATTATTTAAGTATTCTTTGTTGATCTAGATTCTCTTCAATGCTTGACATTTTCAAAATATTGAAATTTTCGCTAATTAAATAAATATTTATCACATTGTGGTTTTATCTTTCCCTAAATTAACAAAACCAAGCATCATTTCCAATGTTTTGAGATCTTTTGCATGAAATGCCTCCTGTTTGGCTTTCTGAGTTTTGTAAGGAGTT
>NW_016108014.1:440087-442352 GCF_001604975.1 Cebus imitator
TTTTTTTTTTTCACGGAGTTTCACTCTTGTTGCCCAGGCTGGAATGCAATGGTGCGATCTCAGCTCACTGCAACCTTTGCCTCCTGGGTTCAAGTGATTCTCCTGCCTCAGCCTCCCGAGTAGCTGGGATTACAGGCACGCTCCACCACGCCCAGCTAATGTTTTGTATTTTTAGTAGAGACAGGGTTTCTCCGTGTTGGTCAGGCTGGTCTCAAACTCCTGCCCTCGGCCTCCCATAATGCTGGGATTATAAACCTGAGCCACTGCACCAGGCCCTGACCTGACCTCCTCTTCTTATGAGGTGTCTTAGTCCTCTTCACAGAATACCATAGACTGGGTGGCTTGTAAACAACAGCTATTTATTCTTTAGGGATCCCGGAGGCTGGAAGTCTGAGATTAAGGTATGGGCAGGGCTGCTTCCTCCTGAGGCCTCTCTACTTGGTTTGTAGATTGTACATGCCGTTTTGTCCCTGTGTACTCATGTGGTTGTCCCTCTGTGTGTGTGCAGAGGGAGAACTTTGCTATTGTTTCCTCTTCTTATAAAGATTAAGACCCCTTTCTTATGATTTTACCAATCACCTCCCTAAAGGCTGTGTCTTCACATAATCTCACATGAGGCTTTCAAGCTTAAATCCATGATTTTGGGGCAAAAGGGCATAATTCAGTTCGTAGTAATTATTCAACCAAAGTCAGTGATTGGCTTCTGGTGGGAAAGAGGGAAGAAAAATGGAGAGAGTATTATATTAGAGAAAGAGAGATGAAAGCTTCATGTACAATTTTTAAGAAATGGGAGGGCCTGGGAGTGGATGATTTGGAGATTCAAGATGATGCAATATCATGTGATCTTTGAGTTGAGTGTGCAGGACGGTGGCTAGGTGCTTTGAAATACTCAAGAGCAAGTTTGAAATTGGAGCTTACTTCAGCCAGGGTTTTCACGCTGGTTATCCGTGCTGGCCACCTGCTTGGTGACATCCGCATTCAAGGAATGAAGCTCATTTCTCCACTTTCTGTTGGTGCTTCCTGGCTCCTCACCCAAACAAGCTCCTTAATAGAATCTTTGTGTTAGGATTCAGTAGGTTAGGTGTCTTAAATGCACTTTAGACTCACAATTTTGGTGTTTTCTTTTTGTTTTTTGGTTTTTTTTGAGACAGGGTCTCACCCTGTTGCCCAGGCTGGAGGACAGTGGCACAATCATAGCTCACTACAGTCTCAACCTCCTGTACTCGAGCAATCCTTCTGCCTCAGACTCCCAAGTTGGACGATACGTGTGCACCACCATGCCCAGTTATTTTTTTTTCTTCTGTAGAGACAGAGTCTTGGTATGTTGCACAGGCTGGTCTCAAACTTCTGGGCTTAAGTGATTGTCCCATCTCTCCCTTCCAGAGTTCTGGATTTCAGGTGTGAGCCACTGCATCCAGCCTAGACTTACACTATTTTCAACTTATAATGGGGTTTATTGGGGTGTAGCCCAATTGTTAAAGTCGAGGAGCATCTGTACTTTGAACAGTTCTGGACAAGAGATACACGTTTAATGACTGAGAAACTGAAACCCTTTTTTAGATAGCTTGTTGCTGTTACTGTAGAATGAGTCACCTCATTTAGCAAGACCAAGCCATGAATGCACTTGAGTTACATTTTTAATACTTTCACGGACTCCTAAAATCTCCAGTGCTCTTAGTTCTCAATTTCAAGAAGAGCCGGCTTGTAGACTCGCAGCTGAGAGGCAGGCTACGGGAACTCAGACCTGGAGAGATGGAAGGAGTCCAGGGAGAAATGGAGAATGATGAAAGCTTTGGCAAAAGGGTGGTAAAATGTTCAAGGAATGTTTAAAGGTAAAGAAATGGACAGCAACAACAAGTTTAGAAGGAAATGGGACTGATTAAAAGCATCATCTTTACCCCACTTCTGTGCCGTGGAGTGCAGTCCCGCATAACTTGCCATTTAATTGAAACTTTAAAAACTCTGCAGCTCAATCAACTTCTCTTGGCAGTGAGCCCACGGAAAACTCAAAAGAATCTTTTCAGAACTATTTACAAGCTGTGCTGCAGTCGATGAAGGTCTGGTTGAGGGTGGTGACAGAGGAGAGGAATGAGTGAGGGCCAGAGGCTTAAAGAACAGCATATCCATCCATTACGGCTGTCGTCACAAAGTCCAACACGCCTGATGGCTCAAACAACAGACATTGATTCTCCCACAGTCTTGAAGCTGGAAGTCCAAAATCAAGGCATAGGCAGGGCTGATTCCTCTGGAGGCCTCTCTCCTCGA
>NW_016108014.1:442377-452535 GCF_001604975.1 Cebus imitator
TGCCCTCACAGAGTCGTCTTTCTGTGTGTGTCTGTGTCCTCATCTTCTTATGAGATGTCTTAGTCTATTTCAGGATGCTATCACAGAATACCATAGACTGGGTGGCTTATAAACAACAGACATTGATTCTATCACAGTCCTTGAAGCTGGAGGTCTAAGATTAAGGTGTGGGTTCCTCCTGAAGCCTCTCGCCTTGGCTACGAGACACCATTTTCTCCCTTTGTCCTTACATGCTTGTCCCTCTCTGTGTGCCTGTGTCCTCATCTCCTCTTCTTATGAGGTGTTTTAATCCATCTCAGGCTGCGAGGCTTAAACCACAGACATCTACTTTCCCGCAGTCCAGGAAGCTGGATGTCTGAGATCAAGGCGTGAGCAGGGCTGACTCTTCCTGAAGCCTTTCTCCTTGGCTTGTAGATGTCGCCTTCTCTCCATGTCTTTACATGTTTGTCCCTCTGTGTGTGTGCAGAGGGAGAACTCGGAAATCTTTTTGTCTTCTTATACATTCGCCAGCCACATCAGATTAGGACCCCTCCCTTACGATTTTACCTAAACCAAATCACCTCCCTAAAGTCTCTGTCTTCACATAATCTCACATGAGGATTTATGGCTTAATCACATCTGCAGATACCTTTTTGCCAGATAAGGTCACATTCTGAGGTTCTAGGGACTTGACATGGACATTTCTCTTCCAATATTCTATGGTATGGAAAAGTGGAAAAAAAGCAAACACCAAAACCTGCTCATAAGAAACTGTTTCTTCTCTGTGTAGAGCCGCTTCTGAAACTCCTGGTACGTTCTTCCATAGCAAATGCCTAGACCGATATGAGGACAGCTGTAAGTGGAAGATATCATCTCCACAGCAACACACAAATTAGCATTCAGAAATGCAACTTTGCCGAGAGGAGAAAGCTTCTCTGAGTTCCTGCACTCAGTTTTATGTAAGATTTGTTTTTTATTTTTCTTTTCAAGACAGGGTTTAGCTCTGCCACCCAGGCTAGAGCACCGTGGCACGACCAGAGCTCACTGCAGCCTCAAATTCCTGGGCTAAAGTGACCCTCCCACTTCAGCCTCCCAAGTAGCTGGGATTACAGGTGTTCTCTGCCATGCCTGGCTGCATCTTTTTATTTTTAGTAGTGACAAGGTCTCATTATATAATCCCAGCACTTTGGGAAACTGAGGCAGGAGGATCATTTGAGCCCAAGAATTCAAGACAAGCAAGGACAATGCAGTGAGACCTCCTTTCTACTAAAAATCATTTTTAAAAATTAGGCAGGCACATAGTCCCAGCTACTCCAGAGTCCGGAGGATCAGCTGAGCCCAGGAGTTCCAGGCTGCAGTGAGCTGTGGTCATGCCACTGCACTCCAGCGTGGGTGATGGTGAACTCTGTCTCTAAAACACAAAATAAAATAATATAATTAAATTAAATAAATTTAAAAACATGTGGACTCAGAGTTCATTTGTAATCCCCACCATTGTAGAATCACTTAGTAGAACAAGCTGAAAGACCAGGAATGTGTACTTTCCAACATTTCCACAGGGCGCTCTGAGGCAGGGGCTGCAGCTTCCTTGAATGCCGCATCTGTGGATAAAATCAGCACATCATCATTAGTACAGGACTGTTCTTTTTTGTTTGTTTGTTTGTTTGTTTGTTTGAGACGGAGCCTTGCTCTGTCGCCCAGGCTGGAGTGCAGTGGTGTCATCTTGGGTTCAAGTGATTCTCCTGCTTCAGCCTCCTGAGTAGCTGGGATTACAGGCACCTGCCACCATGCATGGCTAATTTTTATATTTTTAGTAGAGATGGGGTTTCACCATGTTGACCAGGCTGGTCTCAATCAAACTCCTGACCTCAAGTGATCTGCCCGCCTCAGCATCCCAAAGTATTGGAATTACAGGCGTGAGCCACTGTGCCCAGCCAGTACAGGACGATTATTTGGAAAGGTGCATAGTAAAAGCTGCCCTTGGCAGAGAAACCTGCGCAAGAATCCCCTTTGAAGCTTGGAGGGATATTACTGGGATTATTGCTTAAGCCACGGGAAACTGGTTAAAAAAAAATTCGTGAATGGTTTGCATAATGTAAAACAGGAAAGATGCACTCAGGGGAAGTTAAAACAGCCACGGTAGGTCAGCCTTTGTTGCAGTCAGGGAAGACGGAGAACTTGGTTGTCGATGTGTACCTCGAATTGAGCTTCAGAAGAACAGGCCACTGAAATTTTTCAGCAACTTGATTTAATGGAGATTTTCTTGTGCATTTGGGAGGTTTTGCTCCAGCATCCCAAGCTGTTAAAATTAATGTTTGAGGGCCCAGAATGAAAACAAGTGTTTTTGTAAACAGAACCTCTGTGGCTCCATGCTGAAGACATCAGGGTGTTTACATTATTATGTGAGCAATTAATGATGGAGACAGATTTTCTATTCCTATTTTTTTTTACTAATTCATTTGATAAAGACATGTAAATGTAAGCAGAATTCTCCAAAGGCATTTAATCATAGAAGTGATGGCTAAAAGAAGCCAACGATTCTGAAACGTCCTAAAGGGATGTCTGGCCATTTAGGTGATTTCACTACCTCCTTGAGACAGAATCTTTGAAAGGAGAACATCATTCTCGCTTCATATTGCATGAAAACATCGTCATCTCCAGATTATGCTAAGCAACTCAGTCAAAAAACCAAGAGTGCACTTCTGAAATATTTTAATTCCATGCAGCTCTAGTACATTTTCTTTCTTTTTTCTCTCTTTTTTTTTGAAACAGGGTCTCGCTCTGTCACCCAGGCTAGAGTGCAGTGGTGTGATCTCAGCTCACTGGAGCCACCGCCTCCCAGGTTCAAGAGATTCTCGTGCCTCAGCTTCCTGAGTAGCTGTGATTACAGATGCCCACCACCACACCCAGCTATTTTTTGTAATTTTAGTAGAGATGACATTTCATCATGTTGCCTAGGCTGACCTCGACCTCCTGGGCTGAAGCGATCCTCTCGCCTTGGCATCCGAAAGTCCTAAGATTATAGACGTGAGCCACCTCACCTGGCCCTGAATTTTATTTCTACCATGCTTCCCCAGAAATGTAGACTTGTCAAGGTTGTAAAATCATTAGTAGAATATAACCTAGCAATGCCCTTGTGAAGTGATTATGTTTATATTACACATAACATCCTACTACATATTTGTATTATGATTCAATACGTAAAAGGAAGAAAAATAAGCCAATGTTACTGAAATGGGTTCCAAGCCTTCTCCAGAAACTCAAATGCCTGTTTTCTGCCAAAACTGTAATTTGAACAGGAAAAAAAAAAGTTAAGTGTGTTTCAGACATCTGTTATCAGACTTTGGCAATGGATAAGTGGACAAAACACCACACAAGGTCAAGGACTTCTTCGGATCCTTGGTGAGAAAGTGATTCTGAGATCATTTGCTATGGTCATTCAAAGACCCACCAACACACAATCAAGTAAGGTCGTGTTTGGAAGAGACACTCACGGGTTGATGTGAAGATAGCAGAACAGTACAAGTGCAGAATGTGATGATGTTTAACAAAGTAAGAATCTTTTTTGTAAATTCTAGAAAGTGACACTCTAAGTCAGTGTGTTTCTTCAACTGGCTGATCAAGTTCAGAGCCCAAGAATTTGCCCAACTTCCTTCGATGTGCTTCTCTCTAAACAATGGTGAGGGTAACGTTATGAGATTCCTGAAGGGAAAGCCAGATTGCTTATCAAAGATGTGTGCCCACTGAGCCTTTTCAAGTGCTTTACTCTGAGATAGTCCAAGATGTGTTTCTGAGAAGGCTATTTTCATTGCCTTTGGTGACCCCTTATGCAATGCAGACGTCATTTCCATCAATGCATCTAGAAAATTTATGCATAGGAGTGTGTCTCACTTTCCCTACTGGTGATCTAGAGGAAGCATTGCATTTTTGTAAAAGACACACCCATTCCTGCCAACTTCCATTTATTCTCTTTGAAGATGCATGACAGTCCTTTTCCTTGGTTCTTCAAAACTCTCAAAGGGGAGCAAGGCATGCTTCCTGGTGGTTTCACTTGCGTTGTATCTCGTCTCAAGCCTCTGGCATCTTGTCCACCCCAAGGCTGTCTGGACCTGTGTCCTGGAGTTTTTGTAGGGTCTGGCCCCATCATTATAGTGAACTACGATGCAGGGAACTCAACTGGACCAAGAAAGAGTCCCCGAGATGCCTCCTTATGACTGAATACCTCCTGGGTTAGCAAAAGGAATGAGGATAAGCAAACTGTAGGTAAGACCCTGACACGGAGACACAGCTCAAATTGAGCCTCTGATGTGGTTTGGCTGTGTCTTTACCCAAATCTCATCTTAAATTGTAGCTCCCACAATTCCCATGCTTTGTGGGAGGGACTCAGTGGGAGATAATTGAATCTTGGGGACTGGTCTTTCCCATGCTAGTCTCGTGATAGTGAATATGTCTCACGAGATCTGGTGGTTTTGTAAAGGGAAGTTTTCCAACACAAATTCTCCTCTCTTGTCTGCCACCATGTGAACTGTGCCTTTCACCTTCCACCATGATTGTTACGTGTCCCCAGCCACATGGAACTGTGAGTCCATTAAACCTCTTTCTTTTGTAAATTGCCCAGTCTCAGGCATGTCTTTATCAGCAGCATGAAAACGGACGAATACCGCCTCTCTGATTTACCTACCAGTGAACACCGAGTGGGACCAGGATTCATGTCAGAGAATGTCCTGTGTATTTGAATCGATGTGGATTCTCTCACTCTTCTGCCCCAGCTTGGTGTTTTAAATTTCTATCTCTAAAATCCTTTTCTTCCCACAAATATTTGCTGTTGCAAAGTTCAGTTTGCTAGTGTATGGGGAATAAACACATGGTGATTACAGCCTAAGCTTTACCATGCAACAGCAATGGAGAATGGAGAGGGCTGTCTTCCCTCCCTCCCACCCTCCTTCCCAGCAGCTTAATGCAGAGAAACTTCTGCTGTTGAAGAACTCTCTTTTTTTTTCTTGCCTGATCCTTTGAAGTCAAGAGTTTTGTTATTATTATGATTCCTATTATAATTCCTCCTCCAGTCATCTGCAATCATAGCTTCAAGAACAAAATTCTTAGCTAACCTCAAAGTCCCTTCATTTGCATGTTGACCTTGATGACAACCGGGGCGTTTGGGTGGTCAGGGTACATATCTGTCTCAAATCCTGCAGGACCCCACAGCATGACCCACAGGCTTTTTGTTTGTTTATTTGTTTTGAGACAGGATCTTGCTCTGTTGCCCAGGCCGAAGTGCAATGGCACGTTCATGGCTCACTACAGCCTTGACCTCCCAGGCTCAAGTGATCCTCCCACCTCAGCCTTCCAAGTAGCTGGGACTACAGGTACCTGGCACCATTTTGCCATGTTGCCTAGGCTGGTCTCAAACTCCTGGACTCAAGTGACCCACCAGCCTCAGCCTCCCAAAGTCCTGGGATTCTAGGTGTGAGACATTGTGCCTTGCCAAACCCACAAGTTTGATTTAGTTTTTCAAGAGCAGTTTAAGAAAAAGCAAGACTTTTTCACTTTGACATTTTGCCATTTTTAGCATCAAGAAAACTTTGTTCCTTGCAGAAGTGGCATGTCATCTCACCCTGGGGCAAATGGCATCTGGTGAGATGCTAAGTAGCTGAGGTTATTGGTGTTATTTGCAAGGGATGGGTGCTGATGATTGCCATTACACTCGGTTTCCCTGATGTTCAGATAACTCCAAAGAAGACACTGAGTGAGGGCCATGAGTAGGGATGTGGGAAAACCCCATGGCTGGGATGCCAGGAATCCCACCTGGGCTTATGTGCGCTTCAGAATGCACCGTCTCATGAAAAGCAAGACATCCGCAACCTACACTTGGCATTTTCACTACCACACTCCAAGTTTCCCTTCTCTGAGATGCTCGGGACCAGAAGCAGTGAGGGATTTCAGATTTGTTCAGATTCTGAAATATTTGCATATGCATAATGAGATGTCTTGGGGTAAAACATAAGTATAAGCATAAAATTAATGTTTTATATACACTTTATACACATAGCCTATTGTATTGTATAACCTTTCATATACAATACCGTTATTTTATTACTATCATCATTATGCTTTTAGAGTCAGGGTCTCACTCTGTCACCCGAGTTGCAATGCAGTGGTGCAGTCACAGCTCACTCCAGCTTCAAACTCCCAGGCTCGAGTGATCCTCACACCTCAACCTCCCCAGTAGCTGGAACTACAGGCACATGCCACCATGTCTGGCTATTTTTTATTTTTATTTTTTCTAGAACTGAGCTCTTACTGTGTTGCACAGGCTGCTCTCGAGCTCCTAAGCTCAAGCTGTCCTCCCACCTCAGCCTCCCAAAGTGCTAGGATTATAGGCATTATCCACTGAACCCAACCTATACAATATTTTTAAATAATTTTGTGCATGAGACAAAGTTTGTTTACACTGAACCATCAGAAAGCAAAGGTTGACTGGGTGTGGTAGCTCACACCTGTAATCCCATCATTTCAGGAGGCCAAGGTGGGTGGATGACTTGAGCTCAGGGGTTCAAGACCAGCCCAGGCAACATGGCAAAACCCAGCCTCTACAAAAAATGCAAAAATTAGCCAGGTGTCGTGGCACACAACTGTAGTCCCAGCTACTCAGGAGGCTGAGGTGGGATGATCTCGAGCCCAGGAGGTGGACGTTGCAGTGAGCCATGGTCGCACCGCTGCACTCCAGCCAGGGTGGGCAAGAGAGTGAAACTCTGTCTGAAAGCAATTTTTTTAAAAAGGTGTCAGATGTCATTCTTTCAGCCATCCATGACAATCATGTCAGTACTCCAAAAGTTAAAGATTTTGGAACATTTTGGATTTTGGATTTTCAGATGAGGAATGTTCGCCTTGTACTGAGAAAGCCTTCATTTATTTCTAGGAAGGAGGAATCTAGGGAAATCTAAGTAAAGTACTCATGTTAGAGACATTTGGAGCGACTCCATCTTGAATAGGGACTGGGTAAAATGAGGCTGAGACCTACTGGGCTGCATTCCCATGAGGTTAGGCATTCTAAGTCACAGGATGGGATAAGAGGTTGGCACAAGATACAGGTCTTGCTGATAAAACAGCATGTGGCAAAGAAGCCATCCAAAACCCACCAAATCCAAGATGGCAACAAAAGCTACCTCTGGTCATTCTCACGGCTCATTATATGCTAATTATAAGAGACAGTCCCACCAGCACCATGACAGTTTACAGATGCCATGGCAACATCTGGAAGTTACCCTATACGGTCTAAATGGGAGAGCAATCCTCAGTTCCGGGAATTGCCCACTCCTTTCCCAAAAAAATAATGAATATTTCACCCCTTGTTTAGCATATAATCAAGAAATAACTATAATTATCCTTTGTCCAGCAGCCCAAGCTGCTGCTGTGGCCTGTGGAATAGCCATTCTTTACTACTGCAACCACCACCTCCCCGGTTCTAGCTATTCTCCTGCCTCAGCCTCCCAAGTAGCTGGGACTAGGTGTGTGCCACCATGCCCAGCTAATTTTTGTATTTTTAGTAGAGACGGGTTTCACCATATAGGCCAGGCTGACCTCAGGTGATCTGCCTGCCTTGGCCTCCCAAAGCACTGAGATTAGAGGCCTGAGCCACTGTGCCTGGTCACTCCTTTACTTTCTTAATAAACTTGCTTTCATTTTGCTCTACAGATTCACCCTGAATTCTTTCTTGCATGAGGTCCAAGAACCCTCTTTTGGGGTCTGAATGGGGACCCCTTTCTGGTAATACTCAGAACAGAAAATAAGTAACTATGGGGATCTTACTTCTTAAACCAAAGCAAGATAAGATATGTGATTACTAATATCACAGTTTCCTCTTAAACTGTGTCCCATATGTGTGAAATAAAGACTTAAAATAAGACCCTAAGGGTTCTCCTCAATTACCTAAGAATTTCCTGGAAAGTAGATAATTATGAAGTGCTTTAAGCAAATAACTTTATAGAAAAGGAGTTTTGCTTATCAGCCATTCTTTCATTTTTCCTAGTGGAGTCCTGTGTTTGTTTATGTATCCCCTACACATACACACATACATGCAAACTTACATGTACACGCAAATACCGGTTGTCAGCTCTGGGGAACGTTGTGTTTAGTATAAGCCAGTGAGTTTGCTGGGTTCCAGTCATTTGTCTAGAGGTGAGCAGGTGACCCAATCTAATCTACGTCTAAAGATTGAAGAGAGGCAACCTGGGATTGGAGGACAGGGAAACGGGGGGACGAGGTGCAGGAGATTGTCATGGAAACCAACAAGCGTCCTGCCTCAATCCACACCTCTGCTTACCGATGTGGATTTGAATCCACTTCTATCCATGGATACCGAAATGAAAAGTTTCTGAGACAGCTTTCAAGCAATTTGGAAAGTTTATTTTGCCAAGGTTAAGGATGCACCTGTGACACAGCCTCAGGAGATCCTGAGAATGTGTGCCCAAGGTGGTCAGGGTACAGCTTGGTTTTATAGATTTTAGGGAGACATGAGAAATTAATCAATATATATCATATGTGCATTGGTTCAGTTTAGAGAAAGGCAGGACAACTTGAAGTGGGGGCTTCCATGTCATAGGTAGATTTAAAGATTTTCTAATTGGCAATTGATTGAAAGAATTATTATCAATAGAAAGGAATGTCTAGGTTAGGATAAGGGGCTGTGGAGACCTAGGTGTTGTCATGCAGATAAAGCCTCCAGGTAGCAGGCTTCAGAAAGAATAAATTGTAAATGTTCCTTATTAGAATCTGTTTTTTCAGTAATTCCAAAATGGAGGAGGGTATCATGAGGCATGCCCAACTTCCCCTTCATGGCCTGAACACATTTTTCAGGTTATCTTTGTAATGCCCTTGCCAAGAGGAATAGTCCTTTCAGATGACAGGGAGTGAGGGCTTCGAATTTTATTTTTAGGTTTGTAGATACAACTATTCTATCTCTGCATACAAAGAGCTATCTGTGATACAATAAAGACACCCAATGGGCAGAGTATCATTGTGTAGACATTTGACTCTAGAATTCACTCTGATTTTTCTGGCTAAAGGGGCTTCTCATACAATCCACTAGACTCAGAAAGGTTCACCAAGAAATACAGTGGGTTCTTCGTAAAAGGCAAGAGTCAAATGCTAAGTTCATAGCTGTTTTTAATCATTTAAAGAGCTGTGTTTAAATTGAATAATGGGTGTGTAATAATATAATCTCTTCTTTATGACCTCACATCATTATGAAATATGAGCTCTGGCTAAAGCTCAGGATAATGTGGGAGAAAATTAAGCTGGTAAAACCAGTTTCTAATATAATGGACAACTGAGAAAAGTTTTGGGATTTCCATTACAGCAGATTTTTTTAAGATTCAGTTAATGTTTTCTGCAGGATGGCTTAGCATTCCTAAATTCAGTTGAGTACCAGGATATTATAAGGCTTTTCTGTTTATTTTTCTAATAATCTGTTTTCGGAGAACCTTCTCTGCCACAGCCATTTTGCTTGGGGCCAAGAATATAATGATCACACGGATGACACATTCACTCTTTCTGAAGTTTACACACACTGCAAATAACGAAGTAGACAAAGAATTAATGTTAGTAAGGAGACTGACTCCAGAGAAAAGTCCTGATTCCTTAACTACCCAGGAAGCAGCAAATACAGATTCCTTTTGTTTAAAGATGTGTTTATATCTGGAGACAGTCAGGAAAACCCTCAAAATAGTACATTGAAAGTCTATTATCATGGAAAGTCTATCATAAGCCAGTCAATAGCATTTGTAATCTGCATTATGTAGTGCACAGTTCTGCTTTCCTAACTAGTCTTTTTTTGATAAGTAGGTTTGTGTATTAGTCAGGGCTGTCCAGGGGGACAAAACTAATAGGATCTATGTCTATATGAAAGGCAGTTGGCCGGGCACAGTGGCTCATGCCTGTAATCCCAGCATTTTCCGAGGCAAAGGTGGGTGGATCACAAGGTCAGGAGTTTGAGACCAGCCTGGTCAACATAGTGAAACCCTGCCTCTACTAAAAATACAAAAAATTAGCTGGGCGTGGTGGTGGGTATCTGTAATCCCAGCTACTCAGGAGGCTGAGGCAGAAGAATCATGTCAATCTGGGAGGCAGAGGTTGCAGTGAGCTGAGATCACGCCATTGCACTCCAGCCCAGATGACAGT
>NW_016108014.1:452729-478760 GCF_001604975.1 Cebus imitator
CACGCAATCACAAGGTGTAGTCCCACGACAGCCTGTCTGAAGTTGAGGAGGTAAGGGAGCCAGTAGTGGCTAAGTCCGAGTCCTAAAGTCTCAAAACTAGGGAAGCTGATAGCGCACCCTTCAGTCTGTGGCTGAAGGCCTGAGAGCCCTGGCAAGCCACTGCTGTAAGTCTAAGAGTCCAAAAGTTGAAGAACCTGGAGTCTGATGTCCAAGAGCAGGAAGCATCCAGCACGGGAGAAAGATGGAGGCTAGAAGACTCAGCAGGTCTGCTCTTCACAACTTCTTTTTCTGCTTGCTTCAATTGAGCCATGCTGGCGGCTGATTGGATGGTGCCCACCAACATTGAGGGTGGGTCTTCCTCTCCCAGTCCACCAACTCAATGCCAATCTCCTCTGGCAACGCCCTCACAGATATACCCAGAAACAATACTTTACCAGCTATCTAGGCGTCCTGCAATCCAATCAAGTTGACATCTAATATTCACCACCACAGTTGAGAAGCAACTTAGTTTATGATAATCTGCTGTAGCTGCCTGAAAACAAGCCTAAGAAGTAGGTCTTAAACCGTGACTTCTCCCCATATTATCAAAATTAGGACAAACCTTTTTTTATTACATGCCTGGAACTGACAAAACAATCTCCATTAGACAAAAATTAAATTGTTAGCTATAATGACCAGTACAGAGAAGAATGAGGGAGTGGGAAGGGGGTGCATGATGAGAAATGACTTGATGGATGTCAGGTACATTGCTCAGATGACGGATACCCCAAAGCCCTGACTTCACCTCTATTCAATCTACGCCTGTAACAAAATTGCACTTGGACCTCATAAATGGACACAAATAGCATAATTGAATTTGCTTTTAAGTGCTTTTTAAGCATTATTTTTAATGTTGTCTTTACTCAAGTTAGAAAATGTTTGGTGTCAAATTGAAATAACACAAGGATTTAGTAAAAGTGTGGCAGATCCGGGCTGACATCTCTTACCTCTGCAAACAGCACCCACACATCTTGTCTTTCCTAATCTGAAGGCCTGTCCTGCAACCTTGCCAATGAGTGGAGTCCACCATCGAAGTCAAAGTGAAACAAAACCCTTTGCCCTCTGCCCATGGGAGCTAAAGTGTGGAATTGCAACTAGGTCTGGAGAGAAATGCAAGAAGGTCTGATAGATTAGTGAATGAATGGATGCCAGTAGGCCATTCACCAAAGCCTCAGTTGCAAAAATGACTGCTTCTCTTGCATGATTTCAGCTGCAATAACAAACTACCAAAGACTGGGTGGCTTATAAACCACAGAAATTCCTTTTTCATGGTTCTGGAGGCTGGAAGTCCAAGATCAAGATGCCAGCAGCTCTGGTGTCTGGTGAAGAAACTCTGGTTTGTCAACAGCTACATTCTTGTTGTGTTCTCACATGGCAGTGGGCAGAAGGAGAGAGAAGAGGGAGAGGGTGGAGAGAGAGAGAGTGAGAGAGAGAGAGAGGAAAAGAGGGAGAGAGAGAGAGAGAGGAGGAGAGACAGAAAGAGAGAGAGAGGGGAGAGGGAGGAGAGAGAGAAAGTGAGAGAGAGAGAGAGAAAGAGAGAGAGAGGAGAGAGAGAAAGCCCCAGAAAGGGGGAGACATAAGCATTGAATCAACAGCACCCACATTTAAGGTATTGGCCATTTGGGTGCTGATATTTTGAGGGAATTTTACTTCTATTCAAAATTAAATCTGTCTTCTACACAGAATCCATGTATTTTCTGTTTTCGTGGATTAAGTCCTGCTTCTTCTAGAGAAATGAAGACTCAGAGAGCAGGAGATGAGTGTGTTGACTTAACTCACTCTGAAGGGCAAGCAGAGTACACTCTTTTTAAAATTAGTATTATTTTATATTTTTAATCACAGATCCAGGTTGTGCAATTTTTCAACCCAGCAGTACTTTTACTTGGCATTAGGAAAAGGTCCTTTGAAGTTTGATTATTATTTTATTTTATTTTTTAAAAAAAGGTCGTTGAGAGGTTGGATGGACTCTCACATAGCACAAAGGAGCTTTTTCTTCTTTGCAGAAAAGCCTGTTGCTTGAATGCGTGTCTTTAACTAAACTTAAAAGCAAATGCTATCAACATTTTAGATAAAACCCTTTTAATCATCCTCCAAGCTGAGCTCTGCCTTGCCGTGCATTTGCTGTTGTTGTGTGTGATTTGCTGTACTTCACTCTGATAACTTTGAGCTATGTTCTCAGTTTATTATGCTAAGAAACAATCAAATTATACAGCAACTTATTTTGTAAAATGAGTCTGATTATTGCTTAAATCATAGTCATGTTTTCATGTTAGTATACTCTTCTCTCTGTGAAATTATGCATTTTTAGTATCTAAGAATAGTAGTATATATTATTCTACATGTTTGCTATCCACACATTGAGTAACATAAAGATGACTTCCTGCAATCCATGGATTTTCTTCTCTGCTTACTTNAAAAAAAAAAAAAAAAAAAAAAAAACCACTAATTAGAATCTATGTTGCCAGAAAACGTGTTACACAAAACCTGGCCTGTGTTCTCATTACAGCACATGCATTTAAAAAGAGATGCTTTCTTCTCCATTGGGGAGGAAGATATGGCTGATACTGACTCTACCTTCTCTAGAGCCTTTTTTCACCCCACTTCTCATATCTCTCTTCTTTTAACTTGAAAGAACAGTTGAGATTGCTCCCAAAACATAGCATTCCAAAGGAAATAAATTCTTAAATGAGAACCCACCAAACTTCTCATTCTCTGTTTCCTTCCAACGTTTTCATAAACACTCAGATTTTTCTTTTTGGTATAAAGTCATTTTTCATGGGAAGCCTGGAAGCATTGCTGAAAGAATATGTAGTGCTGTTTTCTCTATAGCTCTGACTTAGTTTCTGCAGTACATTTAGGTTAAAAATCATAGAGTTCTAATGGAGAAAGCTGAGGAGGAGAATGAACCAAAACCCAGGAACTATAACCATTGTGTGAAGTTTGTTTTGAGATGAACAAAAACTCTTAGGTTGGTGCAAAAGTCATCGCAGTTTTTGGCCAGGAGTGGTGGCTCACTCCTGTAATTCCAGTGCTTTGGGAGGCCAAGGCGGGTAGATGACTTGAGCTCAGGAGTTCAAGACCAGCCTGGCCAACATGGAAAACCCCATCTCTACTGAAAATGCAAAAATTAGCCGGGCATGGTGGCGCACACCACTAGTCCCAGCTGCTCAGGAGGCTGAGACAGGAGAATCGCTTGAACCCAGGAAGCGGAAGTTGCAGTGAGCTGAGATGGCGCTACTACACTCCAGCCTGGGCAACAGAATGAGACTCCATCAAACAAACAAAAAAAAGTCATTGCAGTTGTTGCAATTACTTTTAATGGCAAAAGCGGCAAATACTTTTGCATCAACTTCATAATTCAACAGTAGAATATGAAATGGAAATAGTGTTAATTAACCAAGTATATCACAGCTAAGAACGTGAATCTTCTGCCAGCATCTGTGATTGGCCTTTTTGAGTATTTCAGTGCCACAGTTCCTTCTTGTCTTCAGGGAAATATGTTTTAAGATAAATATCCTGGACAAAGGAACGATTTGCTCTCTCAGTGGATTGAAGCATGATGGTGTAAGATTACACCACAGTACTCAGAATGGCACACAATTTAAAATGTATGCATTATGAGGCCAGGCGCGGTGACTCACACCTGTAATCACAGCACTTTGGGAGGCTGAGGCAGGTGTATTACCTGAGGTTGGGAGTTCAGGACCAGCCTGGCCAACATGGTGAAACCCTGTCTCTACTAAAAATAAAAAAAACTATCACGGTGTGGTGGCAGCACCTGTAATCCCAGCTACTCAGGAGGCCAAGGCACAAGAATCGCTTGAACCTGGGAGACGGACAGAGCTTGCACTGAGCCGAGATGGTGCCACTGTACTCCAGCCTGGGCTATAGAGTGAGACTCTGTCTCAAAAAAAAAAAAAAAAATATATATATATATATATATATGTATATATAAAAATAAAATAAATAATAAAATGTATGCATTGTTTATTTCTGGAATATTCCATTTAATATCTACAGACTTCAGTCAGCCATGGTAACTTAAACTGCAGAAAGTAACACCAAAGGTAAGAGGGGAATACTGTAATTTGTGAGTTTAAAATATTAATTGAAAAAGCATGTGGATTCTAGTTTTTTCTTCCTGTCACTATGGTGATGTGAGCATCTCTGAGGCTCAGCTTCCATGTACACCAAATAGAAAAGCAAACCGTATCTAAGACTTCTTCATCTATTATGCTTGTAGCATTTCATCATCGTCTCTACTGAAGGTAAATAGTTCCAACCCAGACCATTTTTATTAAGCTTGGAACTATAGTAATTAGCATTTTTTAAACTTATTGTCATCTTTAAAAAATTTTAAACCAATATCATAAGACACCTGCAATAAAAATGTAAATAAGAGGCTTCAAGTAAAAGGTTAATTTTTAACCTGAAGCCTTATGACTTTTTATATTATAAAAAAAAGTGTGAAATTATTTTGTTTATCTTGGAAAGTAGTACTAGATGATAGAAGTGGTTAAATCTTACTGTTTAGAGTGAACTAAATATATTCAAACATTTCACTTCTGCCAAACACAAAACAGATTTTGCAAAGAACTATTTCCTTCAATTTTTTAAAAAAGTTATACTTAGATTATTTTATTTCCACGTTTTTAAATTTATAGCTAACTCATCAAAATATTGTTTTCTATATATCTTTGATATCCAAGAGACATTTGAGTTCTGTTTTTATAAAAAGAAAATATCATATTTTCCAGAATAATGAACTTGAGTACACTCAGGTTATTTTTTTAAGTAACCAGACATCCAAGGAGTTGGATTAAACTGTGTCCTGATTAGATTATTTATTCATTATTACTATGTATGCTTCCACCATTAAATAAATTGTGTGAACTTGCTGATAAAATTAGGATTTATTTTCTTGTGAAACAGGGTCTCACTCTGTTGCCCAGGCTAGATTGTAGTGACACAATTAATAGTTCAGTGCAGCCTAGAACTCCTGGACTCAAGCAGTCCTCTTGTCTCAGCCTCTCAAGTAGCTAGAACCACAGGTGTGTGCCTCTACACACTGCTAAGTTTCTTTAAAAACAACAACAACAACTTTGTTAGAAACTAGGTTTCTGTGTTGTCCAGACAGGTCTCAAATTCCTAGTCTCAAGTGATCCTCCAGGTTCAGCCTACCAAAGTTCTGGAATTATAGACATAAGCCTGGCCAGAATGTATTAATATTTTTGATATTTTCAATATTCTTCAACTAAAGCATGGTAATGATCATATTTCCTTAAACCAGACACTCCTCTTTATAATTTCTGAGTGCTAACAGTCATGTCCAGATGCCCACACTTGAAATTTCAAGATAGCACATGATCAATTGCTAAGAAGTTACCCTGTGCTATGGTCTGAATGTATCTCCCAAAATGTGTGTGTTAAAAACTTAATCCTGGCTGGGTGTGGTGGCTCATGCCTGTAATCCAAGCACTTCGGGAGCGTGAGGCGGGCAGATCATTTGAGGTTAGGAGTTCAAGACCAGCCTGGTCAATGTGGTGAAACCCTGTCTCTACTAAAAATACAAAAACTAGCTAGGCATGGTGACTCACACCTGTAATCTCAGCTACTCAGGTGGTTGAGACAGGAGAATAGCTTGAACCCAGGAGGCAGGGGCTGCAGTGAGCCGAGATTACACCACTGCACTCCAGCTTGGGTGGCAGAGTGAGACCGTATCTCAAAAAACAAACGAAAAAACCCTTAATCCTCAGTGCGACAGTGCTTGGGGGGCGTGGGGCTTTTGGGAGATGTTTAAGTCATGAGGGCTTCACATTTATGAACAGATAATAAATGAGAGGAAAGGAGTTTGATTCCTCTCTTCCTCTTCTCCCTTCCACCATGGGAGAATGCCGCCAAGAAGGTCCTTGCAAGATACTAACACCTTGATCTTCAACTTTCCCGCTTCCAGAACTGAAGGAATAAATTTCTGTTCTTTATAAATTACCCAAGTCTTGAGTATTACACTATAGCGCCACAAAACAGACCTAGACACCATGCCCTCCAGTGTCTCCATCAACAAAGTGATTTGATGCAATCTTCATAGATTGGTCTTCCTAAATCATTTCCAAAATGTTTTAGCAATTCCCTGCTGACTAAAGGACGGAAGTGCAGATGAAATTTGAGAACTAGAAGACACCATAGGACTATGCTCTCTACCCCTGCACATATGAAGAAAGCATTCCGCTAGTGAAAAGTCCTATTTGTTGGCTAATATTATGATTATATCTTGAGATTTCTTAGTGGTGATAGATGGTGCATTACTCCATGTGAACTGGCCTGCTGACTTTCTGTGTTCTTCCACATTTTACTTTTTCTCCTTTTAAAAGTCAGGATCTCACTCTGTCACACAGACTAATGTGCAGTGGTGCAATCATAGCTCACTGCAGCCTGGAACTCCTGTGCTCAAGCAATCCTCCCACATCAGGCTCCTGAGTAGCTTGGACCACAGACTCACACCATTGTGCCCAGCTAACCTTTTCTTTATTTTTTTTTGTAGAGATGGAGTTTCACTATGTTGCCCAGGCTGGTCTCAAACTCCTGGGCTCAAGTGATCCTCCTGCCGTGGCTCTCCAAAGTTCTGGGATTACAGACATGAGCCGCTGCACCTGGCCTTGTGTTCTTTCACGTTTTAGCAACTTTGCCTGAAGGTGTGACCGCAATAATGTTCAAACAGTAATTTTTATTAAAAATAAGCATTAAGTGTCATAGCATCAATGTATTCTCTTTTAATAACATTGATTTCCTGCCATTAATTTTCTCTTTATAAAATGTATGTATGGGATATAAACACCTTTGCAAAATCAAACATCACCCTACCAAATACAAAATAATAATAATGATAATAATAGTAATAAATCAGAAATAAATAAAATATATAATCCTAAAATAAAATTCTTCCATAGCTTCATATAAGTCAACTCAAAAGTGATCTTGGCTGGGTGCAGTGGCTCATGCCTCTAATCCCAGCACTTTGAGCTCGGGAGTTTGTGACCAGCCTAGGCAACATAGCAAGATCTCATGTCTACCAAAAAAAGTTATCTCACATGCCACATGCCCTTCAGAAACTGATATACTATATTGATAATCAACTCTAAATTAACAACATAAGGCAGGTGAATAGTACAAGTTTTCCCCAATTCAATCAAATAATAATCCAAAATCCGAAATTCTGAAAGAACAGAATAGTCTTGGGCACCAAACCATGCTTTACAAAATACTCTTAGATGGCTTGAAAAATCTATGGACCTTCTTATAATACTAGATTTATTAGATAGGTCCAGTGGACTGGTAGACTTTTTTATGGTTGTATGCATTTTCCCTTAATTTTTATTTTTATTTTGAGGTCTGGGGTACATGTGGAGGATGTGCAGATTTGTTACATAGGTAAACGTGTGCCATGCTGGTTTGCTGCACCTATCAGCCCATCACCTAGGTATTAAGCCCAGCATGCATTAATTAGTTTTCTTGGTGCTCTCCCTCCCCTGCTCCCCCTACACAGACCCCAGTGTGTGTTCTCCCTGTGTCCATGTGTTCTCATTGTTTTGCTCCCACTTGTAAGTAAGAACATGTGGGGTTTGGTTTTTTGTTCCTGCATTATTTTGCTGAGGATAAAGACTTCCAGCTCCATCCACGTCCCTGCAAAGGACATGATCTCATTCCTTTTCATGGCTGCATAGTATTCCACACTTTATACATACCGTGTTTTCTTTTTCCAGTCTTCCATTAATGGGCATTTGGGTTGATTCCGTGTCTTTGTTATTGTGAATCGTGCTGCAGAGAACATATGTACGCATGTATCTTTGTAATAGAATGATTTATATTCCTTTTGGTATATGCCCAGTAATGAGATGGCTGGATCAAATGGTTTTTATGGTTCCAGATCTTTGAGGAATTGCCACACTGGTTGTGTGCATTTTCTACTGCTTCATAACAAATTACAAACTTGGTGGCTTGAAGCAGTCCCCATTTATGATCTCAGCGTGCTATAGGTCAGATGTCTGGACATGTCCTGGCTGGATTCTCTACTCAGGGTCTCTCCAGACTGAAATAAAGGTGTTGTCAGGGTTACAGTCTCATGTAAAGCTGGGGGCCCTTGTCCCAGCTCCCAGGTTGTTGGCAGAATTGAGTTCCCAGAGGCTGAAGGAGTACGCCTCCAACATCTTGCTAGCTGTTAGCCAGAGTCATTCTCAGCTTCTACAGGTAGCTGACCCTGTGGCCCTTTCCACAACATGACAGTTTTTCGGTAGGCAAGGTCAGCAGGGGAATTTCACTGCTACTTTGGATGTCTGACTTCCGTGTCTCTGACTCTAGACCAAGGTTTAAACGGCTCATGTGATTAGGCCAAGCTCCCTTTCCTCCACCTATTTGGATCATTAATTATGTCTGCAAAATCCCATCACAGCAACACCCAGATTCGTGTTTGATTTAACAATGTGTGTGCTCACCAGGGCCCAAAATCTTGGCAGCCATCTTCGGATTCTGCTTCCTATAATTGCCTATTCACGTAATGAAATATTCTACGGCAGTCAGAAAGAATGGATGAGAGCCACCAGGAGGCTGGAGATCTAGGGAAGGGTTGATGTTGCAGCTTGAGTCTGAAGGCATTGGAGGCAGAATTCCCTCTTCTCCAGGGACCTCACTCTTTTCTCCTAAAGCTGACTGGATGACACCAATCCCCACATGAAAATCTAGCCATGGATTCAGGAGCCTTGAAGGGCTGAGAGCCACTTTCATCGTGGGAGGCCATGTAGAGGTTGGACACAATGATTTAAACATCCAGAGTCATCTATCATGTTGTATCATAAATAGCTGATCTAAGTACAGTGTGTATCAAGCTGGTAATGGGTGACTGTCTAGCCCATCAGTTGGTGTGACCACAGAAAGGTGCTAAAATCCGGGACTGATGACCTAGAAGGACAATGGCAAACATCACCTTTCTTCTTGGGGGCATTTCCAGCAGAAACACGGTGCATTCACTGCTCTGCCTCCCTACCTACCCTTTACGGACTGACTTGTGTTCCTACTAAATTCATATGTGGAAACCTAACTCCCAGGACCTCATTTAAAGATAGGGTTCAAGACACTATGACTGAGGTGACTGCATTTGAACACAGGGTCTTTCAAGAAGTACTTAAGGTAAAATGAGGTCACTAAAGTGGGCCCTGATCCAATAGAACTGGTGCCCTTATAAGAAGGGGAAATGAGGACACAGACACATAGAGAGGGACAACCACATGAGAACACAGGGAAAAGATGATGTCCACAAACCAAGGAGAGAGGTCTCAGGAGCAACCAGCTCTACCTATACCTTGATCTCGGATTTCCAGCCTTCAGAACCACAAAAAGACAGATTCTGATTTTTAAGCCACCAAGTCTGTGAAACTTTGAGACAGCTTTAGCAGATCAGTGTGCTACCCTCACCAGCAAAAGACAAGTCTAAGTTCTCGGCCAGGTATGATGTTGTGGTTGAGTCCGGGACTCTTGAGACGGTGCAGCCGCATGAATGGGGCTAGTGTCTTAATAAAAGCAATCCCAGAGAGCTCCCACATCCCTTCCACCATGTGAGGTCGCAGCGCGAAGGTGCCGTCTATGAACCAGGAAGTGGGTCCCCACCAGACACTGAATCTGCCCAGCCTTGATCTTGGACTTCCGAGCTTCTATAACTGTAAGCAATAAGTTTCTGTTTATAAGCAACTCAGGGTATGATAATCTGCTATAGTAGCTGAAAAAACTAAGAAGCAGGTCTTAGATCATGACTTTGCCTTATATTATCAAAATTAGGACAAATATTTCTTATTATATGCCTGCAACTGACAAAACAGTCTCCATTAAACAAAAATTAAATTGTTAGCTATGATGACCAGAGCTGAGAAGGGTGAGGGAGTGGGAAGACTGGATGCATGATGAGAAACAACTTAATGGATGTGGTGTACATTACTCAGATGATGGAAACCCCAAAGCCCTGACTTCACCACTGTGCAATCTATGCCTATAACAAAATTGCACTTGTACCCCATAAATGGACACAAATAACATAATTGAATTTGCTTTTAAATGCTCTTTAAGCCTTATTGTATTTATTTATTATTATTTTTTTGAGACAGAGTCTCGCCCTGTCACCAAGCGCCAGGCTGGAGTGCAGTGGTGTGATCTCGGCTCACCGCAACCTCCGCCTCCTGGGTTCAAGCAATTCTCCTGCCTCAGCCTCCCGAGTAGCTGGGACTAGAGACACATGCCACCACATCCAGCTAATTTTTGTATTTTAGTAGAGATGGGGTTTCACTATGTTTCATCACTTTGTGATGGAGAGGCCTCGGCCTCGCAAAGTGCTGGGATGGCAGGCGTGAGCCACCGTGCCCGGCCTAAGCATTATTATTATTATTATTATTTTTTTTTGAGACGGAGTTTCACTCCTGTTACCCAGGCTGGAGTGCAATGGCGCGATCTCGGCTCACCGCAACCTCCGCCTCCTGGGTTCAGGCAATTCTCCTGCCTCAACCTCCTGAGTAGCTGAGATTACAGGCACGCGCCACCATGCCCAGCTAATTTTTTGTATTTTTAGTAGAGACGGGGTTTCACCATGTTGACCAGGATGGTCTCGATCTCTTGACCTCGTGATCTGTCCTCCTCGGCCTCCCAAAGTGCTGGGATTACAGGCTTGAGCCACCGTGCCCGGCCTAAGCATTATTTTTAATGTCTTCACTCAAGTTAGAAAATGTTTGGTGTCAAGTTGAAATAACTCACCAGGATTTAGTGAAAGCATGGTAGGTCCAGGCCTATATGTGTGCTCTGTATTTCATTAGCTATCTGGCTTTATGCAAGCCATTTCTATTGGCATCAGTTTTTTTTTCAGCTGCAACATAAAGGCATGCATTAAATAACTCTTAAGATGCATTGCAACTATAAATCATTTGATAATTTCCAAGATTCACTTGGAATTCCGTTTCTTGCATGAACTTGCATTTAGTTCCTTATGTTGGAGGGAGTTGGAGGGGGAAAAATGAGATTTTATTCCAGGGAAGGATATATAGGGTGTTAAACATTTTTTTGCTATGTAAATATACAGGTCAGCTTTGCAGAAATTTTAAACATTTTGCAATGGGAAGCACAGGGTCTTTGGCATCTCAAGAGAACATCTATAAACCTTAGCAATATGGGAAGAATCACAGGGTTTTCAGGTTTGCAGTTTTAGGAGGCTTAGAAGATTATGATGAGACAGCCATGTGCACTTATGATTTTATTATAAGCCACGTCAAATCCTTTGATTCTATGCGGAAGTACATGGAGCGTAAATTATGTATAAATGAGCATACATTTGGCTATCCTAGGCCGTTTTGTGGTTTGTGGCAGAAAATTGCTGTGTGTGAGAGCACCTAGGAGGAGGGATGTGGCGTTTGATGTCCAGACAGATAGGGCTCAGTAACCAGTATGCATGGAGGAGAAGAAAGGTCATTATGTTTTCTTTGTGCAACAGTTTTCTTGGGATATAATTTACATACCACACAATTCACCCATTTATTTCTTATTTAGTTTTATTTTTTATAGGTAGGGTCTTACTGTAAAGTACTGAGATTACAGGTGTGAACTACCACATCCAGCCCAGTTCTCCGATTTAAAGTATACAACACAATCATTTTTAGGACATTTGTAGTTGTGCAACAATCACCACAATCAACGTTAGAACATTCTCATTAATTCAACAAGAAATTCCACACTCTTTAGCTATCCTTGCATTATTTCTGCAATTACCCCTGATCCCACATCCCTTGGCAACCACTAATCTGCTTTCTGTCTATGGATTTGCTTATTCTGAACATTTCCTATAAATGGAATCATACCATATATGGTCCTTGGTGACGAGTTTCTTTCACTGAGCTTAACGTTTTCAAGGTTTATACAAGTTGTAGCCTGTGTCAAAGCTTCTTTTTTTCTTTAAGGTTGAATAATATTCTATTGTATATGGCTAGAACACATTTTCATGTTAACATTCAAAGACTCAGAAACAATTCTACAGGCTATCCAGGTCAAATTCTAGATGTGATTTCTCTTGGCAAAGCATTCTCCCTGAACCCCCGTAGCTGATGGCTGTATCAGGCCCTGGTTCCTAGTAATGACAGAGAGTGACATTAACTCACCTCTCTTTCTTGGGTCTCACAATTGTCTTGTGTGACCACTTTCAGCACACTGTGGAAAGAAAGTCAGTTTGGCTAACTACAACATACACATGGCTCAGATCCTGATCAAAAGAGCTATTTCATTAAAGACAGGGCAGGTGGAAAAGCAAAGGCCTTATGAACAAATCATGACAGGCTGTTCCCTTTAATTTTCTTCCTTTCTTCCTTCCTTCCTTTCTTTCCTCCCTCTCTCCTACTTGCCTTTATTTCTTCCTTCCTTCTTTCTTTCCCTTCCTTCCTCTCCTTCCCTACCTCCCTTCTTCTCTCCCCTATTTCTTTCTTTTTCCTCCCTCCCTCTCCTACTTGCCTTTCTTCCTTCCTTCCTTCCTTTCTTCATTTCTTCCTCTCTCTCTCCCTTTTTCCTTTCTTTCTTCCTTTCTCTTCCTTCCTTTCCTCACTCCTTCTTTTCTTTCCTTCCTTCCCTTTCTTTTTCTTTCTTTCTTTTTTCTTTCTTTGTTTTTCTTCATATCTCTCTCCCTTTTCCTTCCTTCCTTTGTTCCTTTTCCTATTTTCTTTCCTTTCCTCCCTCCCTCTCTCCCTTCTTTCTTTCTTCCTTCCTTCATCTTCTTTCTTTCTTTCTTTCCCTTCCTTCCTTTCTCTCTTTTGTATCTTTTTCTTTCCTTTCTTTCTTTCTCACTCTCTTCTTTCTTTCTTTCTTTTTTCTTTTCTTTCTTCTTTTTTTCTTTCTTTCTTAGAGATGCTTTCACTCTGTTGTCACCCAGGCTGCAGTATAGTGGTGTGATCATAGTTCACTGCAGACTCAAACTCATGGGCTCATGTGATCCTTCCACCTCAGCCTCCCAAGTAAGTGGGACTACAGGTGTGTGCCATCATGCTTGGCTAACATTTTTACTTTTATTTTTGTAGAGGCAGGGTTTCACTGTATTGCTCAGTCTGATCTCGAACTCCTTGGCTCCAGTGATCCTCCCACCTTGGCCACCCAAAGTGCTGGGATTATAGGTGTGAACCACCTTGCCTAGACCCCTGTCTTTCTGAAGGACTGAACATACCACTCGGGTCAGCCAAGGCAGAGAGATGTCTTGAGGCCAGTAAAATAAGCAAGGAAGTGAGCCCTAAGAGAAGAGACTATTCCACAAGGCCACTCTCACTTCAGACACCAGTTGCTGGTTGAGAGGAGTTCCCAAAGCTACCTCAAGTTTAATAATTCCCTAGAAGGACTCACAGAACTCACTAGAAGCTGTTGCACTCATATTTGTGGTTTATTACAGTGAAAAGATGACAGATCACAGTCATTCAATGGAAGAAGTGCATGGGATAGGGGTCCAAGCCAAGTACCAGAGAGAGCTTCTATTATCCTCTCCCCTTGGCGTCAGGGAAGTGTTGGTTTTTAGGCATCAATATGCATGAAGTGTTGCCAACCTTGGTGTAGTTCACTCCTGCCTTGTTATAAAGAAAACACGGAGTCTGGGTCATTTATAACGAAAAGAGGTTTAACTGGCTCACAGTTTTGCAGGCTGTACAAGAAGCATGATGCCAGCATCTGTTTCTCAGGAGGCCTTCAATCATAACAGAAGGTGAAGGAGAAGCAGGTGTCTCACATGAAGGGAGCAGAAATGAGAGAGTAAGGAGGGGGCTACACACTTTAAAATGACCAGATCTCATAAGGACATACTCACTATCACAAGGACAGTACCAAGGGGAATGGTGTTAAACCATTCATGAAAAATCCACCCACAGGATCCAATCACCTCCAATGAGGCCCCACTGCCAACATTGGGAATCACGTTTCAACATGAGATTTGACGCACATCCAAACCATGTCACTGGGCACATCACCTGAACCTTGGGGTTCAGAGTGCTTGCTGAGGTTCCATTGTGATTGATTAATTGTTTATGTGGCTGGTCATTCTCCAGTCTCACTGGAGTCTACCAATACCATGGAACCTGAATTGCATTGTTACTAGTGGATGTGGCTACCTTTGCTCCAAATCACATTGTTGGATGACCCAGTGTGAACCAAGACACCTACAGAAACAAAGACACTCTTGTCTTTGTTTGGCAGACATTCCAAGGGCTTAGATGTCAAGTTCTGGAGCCAATGCCAAAGCCCAGACCTCTCCTTGAGCAAGGTTAAATTCTTTACCTCAAGGTCTGCAGAAGTGAACAGGTTCAGGTAAGGCAAGGAGGGGCCTCAGGAGTAAAACAAGGTATCAAGTGGTCCCTCAGAAGAGGAGATAAAATGACCATGATGCAGCAATTTTTCCCAATTGTAATGGTGGCTTCATTTTGTATTTCTCTATAGCTGGAGGTGGGCAACTCACCTGCAGCTCTCAGAATGGTGAATTCAATCAACCCCATAGCTAAACTGCTTCCTGGGATGAAAACTAATCTTTCATCCACTTTTCTTCATAAATTACATCCAAACATTGTTTGATATAACTCATCAGAGCTTGTCCATGGGCCCAAATGTTGGCATAAATGCTCCCAACAACATGAATCCAGCCATGGAATAATGCCCCAATTTGATCGTTGTGAATATCCTTCTGTTAGCAAGTTTTAGAGGAAATTAAGCACCTAAAATGCGTATCCTTTGTTGGTGTGAATGTAAGTTAGTACAACCTCTGTGGAACACAATACGAAGATTTCTCAAAGAACTAAAAATAGAAATACCATTCCATCCAGCAATCGCACTACTGGGTATCTACCCAAAGGAAAATAAATCATTGTATCAAAAAGATACCTGTGCTTGTATGTTTATTGTAGTACCATTCACAATAGCAAAGATATGGAATCAATGGAAGTGTCTATCAATGGAGGATTGGATACAGAAAATGTGATATATCTATGCACAATGGAGTACTATTCAGCCATGAAAAAAATAAAACCATGTCTTTTGCAGCTATGTAGATGGAATTGGAGGCCATTCTCTTAAGTGAACAAAGCCAGACACAGGAAGACAAATATCACATATTCTTACTCATAAGTGGAAGTTAATGTGTTTATGTGGATGAAAAGAATGGAATGAGATGATGGAGGCTCAAAAGAGTGAGGAGGTGGGAGGGAGATGATGAGAAATTAGTTAATGGGTACAATGAAATGGATTACTAAAATCCCTGCCTTGACCATTATGCAGTCTATGCATGGAATAAAATTGCACTTGTATCCCATTAATTAATATTCATTTAAAATTAGAAAAAGAAAGAGAAAATGTGTACCCTATCTTTGTTAAAATCCACATATATTAAGACCTTTCTTTTTCTCCTCTATTTCAAATTTTGTTCACCCTCACCTAGGGCAGTCTATATCAGTGCTTGAGAGGAATTGGAGCTCACCTTGAAGGTGCATTTGAGATTGCTCCTCCGGAAAAAGAGTCGGATGTCTTCAGCTTATATTTTTAGAAGAGAAAAATGTCTTTGGTCTTAGCTTAGCCACAATGCAGTAATGAATATAAACTCTGCAGGAAAACTCTTCCTTTGTGGTCAGCTGAATAATGGCTACCCCAAAATGTCCACGTCTTAATCCCTGTGCAGTAGACAGACAAAAAGGCCCCAAAGATGTCCATTCTAATTCCCATGTAGTAGACAGAATTGGCCCCAAAGATGTCCCCAAAGATGTGGTGGGCAAAATAATGTCCCCAAAGATGTCTGCGTCCTAATCTCCATGTAATAGACAGAATAATGGCTCTGGAGATGTCCGTGTCCTAATTATCATGTAGCAGACAGAATAATGGCCCCAAAGATGTCAACGTCCTAATCCCCATGTGGTAGACAGAATAATGGCCCCAAAGTTGTCCACGTCCAATGAATATGTCGATTTACATGGTAAAGCAGACTTTGCAGATGAGATCAAGTTAAAAATCTTGAGATGAGGAGATTATTCTGGATTATTTGTGTGGGTTCAATGTGGTCCCAATGGTTCTTATAGAAGGGAGGCAGGGATTCAGAAAAAGAGAAAGAGGAGATGTGACAAGGAGAGTGGAGGTTGGTGTGATGGAAGAAGGAAGAAGGCACCACAAGCCAAGGAATACAGCAACTTCTAGAAACTGGAAAAGGCAAGGAAACAGATTCATCCATGGAGCATCCAGAAGAATCATTCTTGCAGACATCCTTATTTTATCCCAGTGAGACTCAGTTGAACTTCTGTTTTGGCCACTGAAATGAAGACCCTTCCTTGCTAAGGCACAATACCTAGGCCAGCAGCCAAAGGTGTTATGGTTTAAGGTCCTCAGTGGCCTGTGAGTGTCAATGTTGGTACCTTTGGCTGTACTTACAGCCAGCAGCTGCAACCCAATGTCATGGCATAAGCTGCCGAAAACTTCAAGGTCACAGTCACATGCAGCCAGAACTTTGCGCATAGGGCTACACAAGAGACTCTGATATTTTGAAACAGCTCAGAGTTCATTGTTTCTCAGCATCCTTGTCAGGGTCTACTAGATGATGACTTTGGGGCCTCTGAGAAGCAATTGATGTATGCCCCTCCTCACTGGATTAGGAGCCCACTGCAAAGTCTACAGGGGGCTTGGGGAGAAATAAGGACTTCTGTCTATCACTGCTCCAGTTACACTGGAAAGAGAGCTTGTCACATAACCAAAGCAAGCTCCCCCTCCCCCTGCATATGAGCGTATGCTACTGAGTGGAAGGAAAAGAAGCTCAAAGCTGCCTTCTCTTAATATTCTTCTCTGACTCTGACTCAATGATTCCCACCTGAAGGTGGAAGATGCTGAGATGACACACACCTCTTGTATGGAGGGAGAGAGAGAATAAGGGAGGGAAAGAGAAGAATGAAAAAAGAGAGAGGGAGAGAAGGAAAGGAAGGAAGAGAGAGAAGAAAGGAGAAGAGAAAGAGGAGGAAGGAGGGAAGGAAGGGAGGGAGGGAAAGAAAGGAAAGGATAGGAAAAAATGAAAGGAGGCAGGGGGAGTGAGACAGAGAGAAACAGAAAGAATGAGGAAGAAAGAAAAAGCAGAAGAAAGAGAGTGGGAAAGAGAGAATAAGAAGAGGGGAAATGGAGAAATATTTAAAAAAATGAAAAAAGAAAGA
Organism: Cebus imitator; assembly: GCF_001604975.1. Taxonomy (NCBI): domain Eukaryota; kingdom Metazoa; phylum Chordata; class Mammalia; order Primates; family Cebidae; genus Cebus; species Cebus imitator. The sequence goes on from NW_016108014.1 coordinate 469,985, forward strand.
AAGGGGAGGGAAGAAGAGAGAAATAGGAAGAGGAGAAGAGAGAAAGAAAAAGAGGAAGCAGAGGGGAGAAACAGAAGGCAGGAAGAGAAAGGAAAAGAGGGTGAGAGAGATAAAGGAACTCATCGTAAATAGAGAGAAGGGAGAAATGGAAAAAGAAAGAAGAGAAAAGGGGAGAGAGAGAGCATACTGGGAGAGAGATGAGATAGAGAGATATGAATGGAGGAAGAAAACGAGGAAGAGAGAGAAAGAAGAAGAAGGAGAAGAAGGGAATAAGAACAGGAAGAAGGAGGAGGAGGAGGAAAGGGAGAGAGAAAGAAAAGAAGATGAGGAAGAAAGAGAAGGAAGCAAAGAGAGCCCAACAGAGAGAAACAAATGGATAATCAGAGGAAGGAAGGGATGGAGAACAAGAGGAGAAAAGGAGAGAGAAGAAAGGAAGGAGGGATGGAGGGAGGAAGAGAGAGCGTGTGCTTAAAGAAAAGTTACAGTACTAGCTACATTTCCTCCAGAGGCCAAGAAAGCTCTCTCCGCTCGCCAAATCCCACTGAATATATTTGAAAGAGCTAGTAAAAGACAAAATAAAATTTCTTTGTGATTACACCCAATGAGTCATGCTTGTTCGACACACCAGTTACATATCCTTTCCTCCTAATAGCCCTCAAGAAATACCAGTCCTATAGTGTAACAGAGTTGAATCTCTAAGAGCTGTTTAGGAGCAAGAACTCAGCTGACAGGATTTCTGGAAAATTTCTCCTGGCTTGTCTCTGATCAAGCAATGTCACCAAAACGCGATTGTTGTTGGATTCCTCACTTGGAGAAATGACAGAATGAATCCTGGTTCATCCTCAGAGCTCCTTTTATTTTCAAAGTTCTATCTCCTAGGTAAAGATTAAATTTCTGTATTTTATACTAAACAACACCAGGGCTCTAGTGGTGTTTGTCTGCCCATCAGAATATCTTGAACTTGCTGGAAGAAGTTAGGGAGCATTCATGGTCTCCATCCTAGGTGTTTTGGGGGGTCTGAAGGAGGTTGAGGCTATTGTGCTACAGAGACCATGATTGACTTCATGAGGCTTGTTCTGATTGTTCATAACAATGGGGTTTGAACAAGAAGATGAAGGTGATGTGACAGGGTTAGATCCTGCAGAAACTCAGCTCACTTTGGACAGAGAATGGGTGTAATGTCCCCTGAGAGTCTGGACTTGAGAGTAGAGGGCAGCCCATGCTTGGACTGGGATTATTCAGCACATGTGCCATGACATGTCATTGACCTTAACATGAGATGTTCACCTCTCAGCCCAAATGTCTTACCCAAACCTTTCTGGGTTTGTGGGTTGGAGGGATAGCTCTTGGTGGACTGGATCGTTGGTTTGGTGATTGGGTTTTACATCTCTAATACTGTCTTCATCTTTTGTCCTCCTGGCTTGAATTTTGGGATGAGGTGTTCCACAGTGGGCAGGCCTATGGAAACCTACCCCCAAAAGTCCCAGAAAGATGAGAAGTCAAACAAAGAGGCAGACACTTCTGGTTTCTTAGAGAAAAAAAAAACATTTAATAGGTACTTAGAAACAGAAACCATGTTTGTGTCTTGGGTGGCAGAGAGACAAGATGGTGGATCTCCACACCATTACCCCAAATAACCCAGGCCTTATATACCATGGGATAAGGGGTGTGTAGGATGATTGTTTAGGGGCAGGATTTATGGCAAGGACAAGTTCTTAGACAAGGAACAGTCGATAGAATAGAAATTTTAGCAGTATGACTGGAACTAGAGTCAATCAGAAGTCAACATGGTGGATTAGCATCCAAGATGGAGTGACTTTAGCCTCCACATGAAGGTACTTTGAAGATGAATGATGCTCCTGTCCTAAAACATGGGAGGGCTGACGCCTTGGCACTGGCCACAGTTTTGTCTTCAGGACTCTCAGCAACTTCAGACCCCACAACTATAGGAAGAAGCTTCCTACTCATGTTCTCTGGCATTCCAGAGTCTCTCTGTTTCTGAACTCTACTGACAATCCCTGAGTCTTTACATGAGTTCCTCACTGCTTCCCTCATCCCAGCCGTGAGGCTTCTGCATAGGCACAACCACGTGATTATATTATCAAAGTCTTGCCTCCCAGCTGAAATAACCTTATAGGAAATTGTTTTGACATTTCAATAAATAAAACCTCTTGAGAAGAAGCCAACACAAATAACCTTTGTATTAAATTCTGCTGTGTTATGGTAAGATAATCAAAGGAGTACACTTCCAGTCATTGAAACTTTAGGGAAGAAAAGGGGAAATCTTACAAGAATATAAGCCCATTCAGTTCATGCATTCCCAGAAGGAGAGGTTGAGTTTACATAGCTTGGCTTTTTCTCAAGTCCAGGTCTAGTCAAGAGGCAGTCTTTATAAACAATGATACACAACTTTGCTAGGGAAATATTTGTTTGGAAAGAAACGGAGGACAATTCAAAGAGGTGATTGAAGCCTTAGTACGGTGGGCTTTGAATGATGTGTTGTGTAGTGTTTATTTCTTCCTGTTGATGGAGGAGGGTGATTAAGGGCTTTTCCTACCTTAAGGTGTTCAAAGTGGTATTTTCATAAGATTAATCTGGCAGCAGAATGCAGATAGTTCTTAGCCTCCCCACCTGTCCTGGGTGTATGTAGAGCACCTGGGGCCACATAAGTCCAAGAGAGAAAAGTATACAGGCAAAGTAACACTTTAATTGTATGTCTAAGACTAAATATAACTCAGAGAAAGACAGAATTGGGAAGAGCACCAAGAACTTAAGACATTTGCACACACTCCATATCAGCCGTCTTTTACATTATCTTTAGGAGCATGAGAGCTCTTTCACTTACTTTTGGCCAAATTAGATACAGTTTACCTTCACAATATTAGGGCCATATAGAGGCATTTCCCAAAATAAAAGAGTTTATACGTTTGATCCATCCCTGGTTGTGTTCAGTGTTCTAGTTCATGCTTTGATGATTTCCTCAGACGCAGATGAATTTATAAACATTCTGAGATGTCCTATAGATAAAGGATTCAACCTGCTTAATGTCAGCTCTTCCACCTAGCACACTTGCTTACAAAATGACATGTAACCCATGAGTTGGCTGAAGTTTTCTCATTTAAAAAAGCCATGTTGAAAACCAATTTATAGGTTCCAAAGCAGAGAATATTACAAGGATGTGCTCATTTGCACTTTGAGACACTGAAAGACTTGGTGTCTAGGGGGTCTGAAATAATAGCCTAGTTCTAAGCACATTGTCATTGATCCATTTAGTGGCCATAGACCTCCATGTGGCTAGCCAACTGTAAAGAACACCATCCACCTCAGTGGAAAGCAGGTGAAAGGGAGAGATGCCTCAACCTGCTCAGCATTGGTAATAGGGTGGAACCAAAAGAATAAACCCTGGGCTTACCCCTTAGGAGACAACTTAAGAACTTACCTTCCTTTTATATTTTTCATTCTGTATTGAGATTGCTTTTTGCTAGTCTACCAATATATATGCTATCCATTTTTAACGCAAGAAAAAATACACATACAAACCTAATACAAACACACACATTTGTTTTTGTGTGTGTACACATATATGTATGCATATATATGTGTGTGTATGTGTGTATATATATGTGTGTTTGGGAGTATTAGGTAAGTATGTGTGTATGCATATGTGTTTTTTCTTGCATTAGAAAAAGATAAAATCTTTGACCACAGGGTTTTGGGTAAAATACTACTTCATTTTATGGAATAACAACCTAGTAAAACAGCATGAATGTTCAAAGTTATAACGTCAGAATTCCTCGAGGATCAAAGACTTTTTCAGCACAGCAAGCATCCAAGAGTAATTCGATGAGAAAATGGGATTTCTTCCCCTTGTGGGGGTTTCTCAATGGCTGTTTCCTCATTTAAGTGACATTTGGACAGGAATAAAATGGGAGGGTACCTCACACCAGTTAGAATGGTGATCATTAAAACATCAGGAAACAACAGATGCTGGAGCAGCTGTGGAGAACTAGGAACGCTTTTACACTGTGGGTGGGAATATAGATTAGTTCAGCCATCGTGGAAGACAGTGTGGCAATTCCTCAAGGATCTAGAACCAGAAATACCATTTGACCCAGCAATCCCGTTACTGAATATATACCCAAAGGTTTATAAATCATTCTACTATAAAGACACATGGACACGTATGTTTATTGCAGCACTATTCACAATTGCAAAGACTTGGAACCAACCCAAATGCCTATCAATGATAGACTGGATAAAGAAAATGTGGCACATATACACCATGGAATACTATGCAGCCATAGAAAAGGATGAGTTCATGTCCTTTGCAGGAACATAGATAAAACTGGAAACCATCATTCTCAGCAAACTAACCCAGGAACAGAAAACCGAACACCACATATTCTCACTCATAAGTGGGAGTTGAACAATGAGAACACGTGAACACAGGGAGGGGAACATCACACACTGGGGCCTGTTGAGTGATGGAGGACTAGGGGAGGGACAGCATTAGGACAAATATCTAATGTAGATGACAGGTTGATGAGTACAGCAAACCACCATGGCACATGTATACCTATGTAAGAAACCTGCATGTTCTGCACATGTATCCCAGAACTTGTATAACAAAAAAAAAAAAAAAAAAAATGGAAGAGTACATGATCCTTCCAAAGTTCCTGAATTTTCAATGCAACCATCTTGGAGGTGTTCTTTTGTGAACAATGTTCCCAAAACTAGTAAAGCTTTGCCTAATTCAAATCTGTAAGATAGAGACCATGCATACAGACATTTGATAAATATTCACCTGAGTTGGTAGGTTGCAGAAGGAGTTGCTTTGAATAACTCAATTTGGTGACCCACGGTGGACTGAGTGGATTACTCCCAGATCCTCTCCATCCTTTGTGGTTAGTAGATATGTCCAACCAATTGGTATGGAAATGGCCATGTGGATTTAACTTTAAGACCAAGGCACATGTAGTGGACTTCTTTCATCCTGGAAGAAGTTAGATCAATTTCAGCATTGACAATAACATCTGAGCTTGGGTTCTTGGCTTTCATGGAAGCCGGTTCTTTGGTGTGCAAAAAAAGGGTAGGTATATATAATTTTGTGTTTGTTTTGTTTTGCTCCTGCTTGAGAGGAGGGAGTGGAAGAGGAGAGAGAAGCCAAGAATTGAATGCCAGGGTCATCCCTGGATGATGGGGCCAATGACAAATCATCAGTAGTAGAGAGACTAAAAAGAACTTAAGGGAAAATAATATTTTATATCAAATTTTTAGACATCTGTGTAGATTGGCTATTCGTGTCTCCCTCATTCTCTAAACCTTCTCAGCAAAGCCTGATGAATACAAAGAAGTCTTGTATGAATTATTTCGTTTGATTATTCCTTAGTCCTTCATTCATCTCTGAAGGAAATAAGAGTCGGGATTCTGTGACTGATTCGGCAAGGGGCAAAAGAGAGACAGTGCATGGATGTTGGACATATGATCAACAGAATGAACTAATGAACTCCAGACACATCCCCTTACCTACATCCATACTTTTTATTTACTGGAATCCTGAGAAAAGCATCCACTGCTCGTCATTCACAGAATGGGACTTTGAGTAGAACTTAATCCAGGACTTAATATGAACATACCTGGAATGTTCATTAGAGCATCTCTTCTCCAAATATGATATCATGGGAGTGAATGAAGCAAATCGTTTTCTTGGCCACTTGGTTTGTAGGTCATTTTATCTCATACCTGGAGAAAAATGTCAGCTTCTCACTCTATGGAGAAGTCTTAGGATAACATCTCTTATGTAGAAGATGTGAGTTTGCCTTCCAGCTAAAATAACCTTATATGAAATTGTTTTGACATTTCAATAAATAAGCTCTTTGAATAAGAGCCAGTACAAATAACCTTTATATTAAATTCTGCTGGTCTATGGTAGAAGTTTAATCATAGGAGGTTACTTCCATACACTGAATAGTCAGAAAAAATATCAAAAGTTCTCTAAGAACATAATAAAGCTCATCCAGCTCATTCATATCCAGAAGGAGAGGTTGAATTCATGTAAGTTGGCCTTTTCCCAGGTCCTAGGCTGATCCTCAAATCCAGCCTGCATTTTCTTTACCTTCAGTGGTACTAGAAAAAACATCTGGCAGATTTAGAATATGAATAACATCAGAAATAATCAGAGAAAATCTGCTGGCCATAACGAGTTGAGAACCAGCTATACATTACAAGTTTGTGCCAATTTTTGTTTCCTAAGGGCAGCTTTTATAAAAGGCATTATTTTATCTCATTAAGAGCTTGGGATGACATGAATGCATCCCATAAATCCTTTAACATAATTTGACCCCATTTTGACAATTTATGACCGCAAATATTTCTTGAGCATAATTTCAGAGCTTTATTTGGAAAGACAAATTCTGATATAAGTTGAAATTAACTGAAACATTAATATAGACACATACATACATATATACACACATATATATACTGTTTAATATAGATACTGTTTTTATATATGCTGTTTTACATATATATATAACCCTACAGTTTCATGTTAACAGTGTGTGTGTGTGTGTGTAGAGAGAGAGCATGGCACATGTATGTGTGTGTATATGTGCGTATAAGTAGTACATACACGTGTTTGTATCGTACATATACATGTGTGTATATGGTACGTGTATGTATATATAATACATATGTGTATATGTGTGTTATATATACTACACATGTCTATATATGTGTGTTATATGGTACAAATATATTTGTATGTGTATATGTGTGTGCATATATAGTGCATATGTATGTGTATATGTATATACAAAGTAATATATATGGGTTTATATGTGTGTGTGCATGTGTGCACAGCATATGTGCATATATACACATATACACACACACATATATACCAATATATTACTTTATATGTATATACACACATACATATGCAGTATATACACAGTATAACTATATATTTCATACATACAAACAGTATATATGTGTCTGTATATGTGTATATAGCATATGCTTGTAAATATTAGTACATATGTGTGTATAAAGTACATATATGTGTACATAAGTATGTGCTTATATAAACTACATTATATGTGTATATATGGGTATACATAAATTACTTGTGTATATATGTGTTCATATATAAAATACATATATGTGTGTGGTACATATATGTGTATATTCACATGCATTACACATTTGTATATATTAGTACATGTGTGTATATATGTGATACATATATGTTTATATGTATGTGTGTATGTCTAAAGTGCTTATATATGTGTATATGTGTGTGTATATAGCATACATCTATGTGTGCATATAAAGTATATATATATGTGTGTATATATGTGTATGCACACGTAGATAGTACATATATGTGTATGTGTGTGTATATATAGTACCTATATATGTATATGCCTGTGTATATACATAGTACCTATATGTGTATATATTAATATATGTGTATGTATGTGTGGGCATACAAACAAAATGTCAACATTACAGAGTATTGTGGGGTAATAGACCTAGGTTCTGCTCCTGTCTTTGATTTTGAGGCAAATTTTCGTGTAGTCCATGACTAATAATAAAATACGCATAAAATGAAATAATTATCATAACCTAAGGAGCAATGCAGTGTTCAGCTCATCACAAACCCACACGTATTCACAGTTTATGTTTTATTGAAGGCTGAAGTTGGGATCTGTTCACTTGTGTTAATCTGCTTCCACAACATCTGGTCCAAACTTCACGTGCTTTCAGTGAATCAAGACAAGTAAAAGGACATAGGCCTCTGGGGTTTCTGAGGGCAGAGTGGCCCCTCGGGGCACTCGCTGGAAGCCTGGATGGCCTGTGTCTCCTCAGGGTCTCACTCAGTAAGACTGATGCTTCCCCACGCTGATGTGTGATAAACTTAACTAAGAGGTTGCTTCATTTTTGCTATTTGTGGAAATGAAATTATGCTTATTTTGGTTCCAGTTTCAATGAAATATTGTTTTCAATCACATTTCTAATTGAATTTTTTTGTCTTGTTTTTCTGCTCCCCCAAGAAAATCATGAAAGCCAGAATAAATGTATTTGAAAATACACATATTCAAACCTAATCTCGAAAAATATAGTAAGAACTGAGGTCACAAAGAAAAGAAAAACAAAATGTTTCTATTTTTCAATATTTTAGAATTTAGTTGGAAAAGGTGGTGTTCATACAACTGATAAGGAATCAAAGACTATAAGGTCAGTAAGAGGGGTCATGGATAGACACCAGGGGAGTGTAGAGCAGCCAGAGATGAGATCTGATTTAGGGAAATTAAGAGGCATTTTAGGAGGAACTTGCACTAACTAAGGCTCAAAGTAGGAATAAAAAGTTACATAATAAAAAGAAACCAGAGACTCCTCAAACTGGAGGTAGCAGAAACAAAGAGCAGCACAACAGTGTGAGGCCTCACACACTAAGAGAGAAGAGCAAAGACTGGGTTGCCAGCATGGTCGTGTCGAGGTAGGTATGGCGGATGGTCAAGAAAGACAGAGACAGAGAAAGACAGAGAGAGAGAAAGACAGAGAGACAGAGAGAAAGACTGAGAAAGAAAGAAAGAAAAAGAAAGAAAGAGAGAGAGAAAGGAAGAGAGGGAGAGTAAGAGAAAGAAAGGAAGAGAGAGAGAGTAGAAACAGAAGGCAGAAAGAAAGAAAAACAGAGATAAAGACAGAAACAGTGAGAGAGACAGAGAGAAAGAAGGAAAGAAAAAAAGAGAGAAAAAGACAGAAACAGTGC
>NW_016108014.1:479085-487341 GCF_001604975.1 Cebus imitator
CGATCTCAGCTCACTGCAACCTCCGCCTCCCAGGTTCAAGCGATTCTCCTGCCTCGGCCTCCTGAGTAGGTGGGATTACAGGTGCCCACCACCACACCCATTTACTTTTTGTATTTTTAGTAGAGACGGGGTTTCACCATGTTAGCTAGGCTGGTCTCAAACTCCCGGCCTCAGGCAATCTGCCTGCCCTGGGATTACACCGTGAGCCACCGTGCCTCGCCTGTCTGTTCATTCTTATGTTTTTTACTATCTCCTTCTAAAATGCAAATGTTTGCAATTTCCTCATCTTTTTTTCACACAGGTAAACATCAAATTTACTATTGGAACCATTTTAAAGCGGCACTAAGTCCATCCAGAAAGTTGTGCATCAGCACTCTCTAGTTCCAGACGTTGTCATCATCTCAAATACATGGCAGCTGTATGCAGATATCTATCAGTGGAGAGGTGGATTAAGAAAAGATGGTCCATCCATAGAATGAAGTCTTGCTCAGCCAGTATTAGGCCATTCTCGCACTGCTATAAAGAAATACCTGAGACTGCGTAATTTATAAAGAAAAGACGTGTAATTGGCTCATGGTTCTGCAGGCTGCACAGGAAGCATGGGTTTCTGCTTGGCTTCTGGGGAGGCCCCAGGAAAATTTCAATCATGGTAGAAGGTGAAAGGGAAGCAGGAACTCTTGAACGTCTTACACGGCTGGAACAGGAGCAAGAGAAAATGGGGCAGTGCCTCACACCTTTAAACAACCAGATCTTGTGAGAACTCACTCACTAAACAGTACTAAGGAGAATCATGTTAGATCATTCATGAAAGATTCACCCCATGATCCAATCACCTCCCATTGGGGATTACAATTCAACATAAGATTTGGGTGGAGACACAGATCCAAAGCATATCACAGCCATAAGAGGAAATGCAGTTCTCACATGGCTACAATATGGATGAACCTTGAAAATATCCTGCTCAGTGAGAAACCACATCTCGTATGACTTCACTTACATTAAATGTCCTCCATTATTTTCTAAGACTATCTATACATTGATTGGAGCTTTTATACATATTGATGTATACATTGATAGTTGCAGAGATAATTGAACAAAGATGAAAAGAACTGTCCAGGCATAGCGGCTCACACCTGTAATCCCAGCACTTTGGGAGGCTGAGGCGGGCAGATCACATGCGGTCAGGAGTTCGAGACCAGCCTGGCTAACATGGTGAAACCCCATCTCTACTAAAAATACAAAAATTAGCTGGTTATGATAGTGTGGGCCTATATTGCCAGCTACTTGGGAGGCTGAGGCAGGAGATTTGTTTGAATCCAGGAGGTAAGATCGCACCACTGCACGCCAGCCTGGGTGACAGAACAAGACTACATCTCAAAATAAAAGATGCAAAGAACCAAAGAGATCTTTGTCGAGCACATTTCCTGCAGAAGGAAATGTATGACCTTCCCTTTAATGGCCAATGGTTTCTCTTCCACTTTAAGTTGAAATCTTCGGAGCGTTCCTGTTTCCTTTCACTTTTCAAACGTCAGTGTCTGGGATAGATGATGTCCAACTCACTATGCCAAATGAGGTAAGCATTCTTTTCCAGGAGGGTAGATTAGGCAACTATATGAAAGAGGCTGTACTACATTCTGTAAATGACATGAAGCTGAGAGGACGTGCCCTTTGGCCACTTTCCAAGCCAGAAGGGAAGCCAGTTCCACCATTGCCTTCACTCTGGTCTGTCTTTCTCCTGCCAATTCAATAATCTCCCCAAGCTCTCATTTTTTCATAGAGCTCAAATATTTTCCTTTGTCAAATTTATAAAAATTTTAAGTACAAATTTTCTATGGTTTTCTTAAACGAATCTCTCTTTTATTGCTCTGTAAGGTCCATAAGGTCTCTGTTGTATGACCAGTGACCAGGAAAATGTTGGGCATATGATGACCTTGGGTAAGCATCTGTTGAATGGGTGAATTGATGAATGAATGAAGAATGAATGAATGATGTAATTAATCACTAATAAGACCCAAGTACAGAATCAATCATGTATAATGCAGGCATATTAGAGCTTTGTTATATCCCAAAACAGTTAACCCAGCGCACAAGGAGGGAAACACAACATTTTATCTCACCTGTGCCAATTATTCATATAACCTCTCAAAACTGTTTAACATTCACAATGTAGCCAAATAAACAGATGCTGGTAAACTTAACTCCATAAAACGATTCACTCAGAGATGGAGACACATTGTTTTATCAGAGTTTCAGGATACTCGCTGGGAATCCCTGAATTCTAGAGTGGCCAAGGCTGTGTGTCTCAGCCCTTTCAGATGTGGGGTGTTCTGTCTCTGGAGAACCCTGGCTTCCACAGTCCTGGGACTTGCAGTTGACTAAGCTTGGCTGGTTTCTCTGGTAGTTCTTCCTGGATGTGGTCAAATGAACTCTGTGTAGATGGGTTAGTCAGGGTTAGCTGGAGAGACAGAACATCTATCCTAGTAGGATAGATGTATGTATGAAAGGAAATATATTAAGGAGAATTGACTCACACAATCACAAAACAAAGTCCCACAACAAGCCTTCTGCAAGTTGAGGAGCAAGGAAGCCAGTCCGAGTCATAAAACCTCAAAAGTAGGGAAGCCGACAGTGCAGCCTTCCGTCTGTGGCCGAAGGCCTGAGAGGCCCTGGCAAACCACTGAGGTAAGTCCTAGAACTTGGTGTCTGATGTTCAAGGGCAGGAAGCATCCAGCACCGGAGAAAGTTGAAGGCTAAGAGACTCAGCAAGTTTGCTCTTCCATCTTCTGCCTGCTTTATCCTGGGCTGGCAGCTGATTAGATGGTGCCCACCTAGATTGAGGGTGGGTCTGCCTCTCCCAGTCCACTGACTCAAATGTTAATCTCCTTTGGTAACACCCTCACAGACACACCCAGGGATGATACTTTGCATCCTTCAATCAATCAAGCTGACACTCCATATTAACCATCACAGTAGATTTTGTTTGCGCCCAAGTCCCTGAAAGCTGTGTGTATCAAGACCTGCACATAGATCAACAGGATAATTGACAATCACAACTGGATAATGAAACGTTTTCATGTCTCCTCCACTTTTTCTTGAAATCCATTTTTAAAACACTTCAAATTCTTTGATTTGAAAGACTTTTCTCAAAATCCCATCACGAACAGTGAAAAGGATTCTGGCACCAGTGGCACTGGAATTTGAATTGTTTGTTAAGTGGCTGTCTTTTTGGAATCTCCCCTTTCTTTAACCACTTCTCCTCTCTGTGGCTTTCTGTCTGCTTCCTTAAACCCTGGGCTTTGGAATTTGATCATTTTGCTCGGGACATCTGAGCAGTTTCCCTCTACCAAGAATCTGACGAGGAAAGGAGACCACAGACTCCTCCAGAAGAAAGAAATAAAGCATTGCATGAATTCATAAAACTCTGGTTTCAAAGCTAAATTGGTATTTATAATTATCTCCTGTGGGGTTCATCCCCCATCCTATGTTCTATATAAAAATGAGTGAGACTGCCAAGATCCTTATCTTTCATGTTCCTTCTTTTCCTGTGAAAAAAACAAGTGCCAAAACTTGTTAATTTAGCACTATATACATGCTTCTTGTCCCATGAACTCCCTGGGACTTCATATGCCTACGTCCCTTCTGATTCAGGGATAAGAGATTCTATTTTCAGCGTGAAGTGCACCTGTTCTCAGGGCGAAGTGCATCTGAACGTGTTTTCTGGTGTCTCATGAATGAGGTCCTAGTGAGCATGCTTTATAAGCTGAAAAATGCCTTCGACATATGGCAGTGTTGATGTATGTATATGGTTAAGATTTTTCAGCTTTAACAACTCTGAGAGTAGTCTTTGAGAAGTTTTAGGGGTTACAAAATGAAGACAAAGAAGTTACTTTATCAAAGAAAAGTGTTAAAATAATTCATGTTGGTTTGCATGAATTATTTACGTCGGGTGTGCATTGGAAATGCTTTCTTTTTCAGCGAGACTCGGTTTTCTTAGCCTTGACTCTTCAGAAAAGAAGATCACTCCTTATGTTATAATTCTGTGCCCATTGTAAGGTATTACTGTGGCATTTTGCCAACTGAGGATGGGCTCCTAGAGGTCTGAAACCTCTGCATATTCTTCTGCACTTTTTGCTTCCTCTGTGTCTACAAGGCACGTGTGCAAGTCTCTATCTTGTTGAAAAAACAATCCCCTTCCTCTCCCATGAGAGGTGTGTGGAAGTTACTGTAGGAGCACACACATAGAGTGTTGTGTTTGAGTTTTCTGGGGTTTCTGTAAAAAAAGTGCCACACACTGGGGGCTTACACAACAGAAATTTATTCTCTCCAAGTTCTGGACACCAGAAATCTGAAATCAAGGTGTCTCAGGGTCGTGCTCCTTTTGGAGGCTCTAGGGGAGAATCCTTCCTGCCTCTCCCAGTTCCTAGGGGGCTTCAGGCATCCCTGGGCTTGTGGCTGCATCACTCCGGTCCTGCCTCCATCTCCATCTGGACTTCTCGTCTGTGTCTGTGCCTCCTCTTCTGTCTCTTATAGGAACACCTGCCATGGGATTTAAGAGACCCCTCTAAATCTAGAATAATCTCATCAATAGATTGTCAATTGCAGCTGCAAAAACCCTATTTCCAAATAAAGTCCCATCCTTCTATACCTGGTGTTAGGATGTGGGCATATATTTTGGGGGCCACTATGCCACCCACTACCATATGGACACTTCCTAACTGATGTCAGAATACATGCACTTCCCAACGGTTATATGCCGTCCTGTACTTTGATGGACTGTTGACTTTTGGGTGTGAGTAAACCCACATGTCTAGAGCTCTATCTATTCCACAGAACTCAACTTTTACTGGGCTCTCTCTTTTTATGTTATTCTAAGACATGCTCATACTGCTTGAGTGTTATTGTGCATGTTTCTTTTTATTTTCTTACAGTGTAAAGCCTGTTAATTCACAGCTAGTTGACCAAGGAGTATCAAATTCAATTATATTAACACTGCTTTTCCCCCAAACAAATGCCCTTCTATTAAAACCACACATAGCAGTAGCAATGGCGACTGCAACAATTGCCCCAGCTCTACTTAAATCACTCGCATCCTCCTCTTACCAAGGTCAATCACCTATGGCCACAGGAAAGTTAGGGCAGCATATGTATACTGTGAATAAAAGATTTTGCTAAGGACATGGCTTTTCTCCTCCTTTTACCATGTGGAACTGTGAGTCAATATGTAACCTTTTTACTTTATAAATGACCTAGTCTCAGGAATGTCTTTATTAGCAGCTTAAGAACGAACTAATACAGCACATTCTCCCCAAATCCATATGTGGAAGCCCTAATCCCCAATGGGATGGTCTTAGGAGGTGGGGCCTATGGGAGATATGTAGGTTTAGATGAGATCATGAGGGTGGCACCCACATGGTGGGATTAGTGTCTTTATAACAAGAGAAAGAGACTCAAAGCGCCCTCTCTCCTCCATGTGAAGGTACAGAGAGATGGCACCATCTGCAGACCAGGAAAAAGAAAGGAGGCCTTCAGTAGACACCAGATCTGCCAGCACCTTCATCTTCCCAGGCTCCAGAACTGTGGGAAATAACATTTGTTGCTCAAGCCACTGAGCTTAAGGCATTTTGTTATAGGATCCTGAACTGACCAAGACACCGTGAATGTGACCTTCTAAGGCATTAGGGGTTTTGTAGATGTAATTAAGCTAAAAGTCTTAAGATGAGGACGTCATCCTGGATTATTTGGGCAGAGCTACCTTTAATGCTATAACCAAACGCCATAAACTGTGTGGCTTAGATAAAATATGCACAAAGGGCAAGAGAGACAGAAGAGGAGGAGGTGATGTGACCATGGAGGTAGATGTTGGAGTGATATGGACACAAGGCAGAACATCAAAAGGCACCAGAAGCCAGAAGAGGCAGAGAGTGGGTTCTTTCTCTGAGTCTCCAAAGAATGTGCATTGCTGCTCTCACCTTGATTTTGGGCTTCTGACTTCAGAAGTTTGAAAGAACAAATTCTTGCTATCTTTAAAAATTTGTTTTTTCATTTCCATAGGTTTTGGGGAAACAGGTGGTATTTGGTTACATAAGTTCTTTGGTGGTGGTTTGTGAGATTTTGGTGTACCCATCACCAGAGCAATATACACTGAACCCAATTTGTAATCTTTTATCCCCCACCCTCCTCCTGCCCTTTTCTCCAAGTCCCCACTGTCCATTGTATCATTCTTATGCTTTTGCAGCCTCATAGCTTAGCTCCTACTTATGAGTGAGAACATATGATGTTTGGTTTTCCATTCCTGAGTGACTTCATTTAGAATAATAGTCTCCAATTCAATCCAGGTTGCTGTAAATGCCATTAGTTTATTCTTCTTTATGGCTGAGTAGTATTCCATGGTGTGTGTGTGTGTGTGTGTGTGTCTGTATTTATAATAGTTTCTTTACCAACCTGTTGATTGATGGGCATTTGGGCTGGTTCCACAATCCACCCAGATTGTAGTAATTTGCTACAACAGCCACAGAAAAATAACACAAGAGGTGTACGCATATTTTAGGTTTTGTGGTTGTCCTTCATTTTAATGACTGGAACAGACAATTGGTCAAAATCAATATTAGTAATGCAATTGCCTTCCTGGAGTGTCATTGAACTGGATGTTGGAGAACTAATTATAATTTCTGTTCCACAATGGCTATTTTATATTATGTTGAGCCATGATTTACCACAAATATTTTATTCATTTTATTTCTCCATGCCAGTGTCACACTTCCCTAATAACTGTGACACCTTTTGCATGGTGACTATGTTGAATTAATGAAGCCAGACTCCTCCTTACTCACCTGATGTATAAATCTAATGTTAATCAAATGCCTGTTATAAACCCAGCATCAGAACAATCATCAGCAATGCAGCAATGGGAAAACTCCATGCTTCTGGGTTGACCGAGGTCACCATTCAGCAGAAATAAAAATTGAAATTACATTCAATTCTCAGTATTTGTGATAGCTGTGTTCTATAAAGTCACCATAAACACTGAATTAGAGAATTGTAAACTATTGCTCCTAGGGAAAATACAAGATTAGGTTTCTATGATGTCTGGTCACAACATTTTCGTCAACCAGTCAATACATAATCTTGTTTTATGTATGTTTCTCTTTAAGAAAACCTTTCTGAGTGGATATTGTTGACTCGTTCACATTGAACTCATGTCCAGCAGTACCATGACTCATGCCTGAATCATGCTTCTCTAACACAGAGATTTTCTCTGTGAGGCATATTGCAGTCTTTTTGTACGAAGGACCCCAGACAGCACTTCTGCTCTGTTCTTCAGGCCATTTTAAACTGCAAAATTACCAACAAAAAGCATAAACATGCAAAAACACATGGCACTCAATGGACCACAAAAATTTCACTTGTTTAAAGTATTAAGAGCTGAAACAAGAAGGTAAGGCATGGCCTTGTCCACTGTAGCTGGGAATGTGAGCTTTGAGCAATTTCCATTTCTTTCCAGCTTTATGTGTCTGCAAATATCTGCAAAAGTGCTCTATAGATTTCAAGGTTACAAAGTTTCAGTGAGTAGGCAAGTTCAGAAAGACAAAATTTACAAATAATGAAAATCAACTATGCTTAGAAAACAAACAGAATATTCATAATCTCAGGTCTATAAACTTTTATAATTACACATGGCTAACTCTTTAGACTATTAGTCAAATCTATGCCTTCAAATTTTTGTTGTATTTGGTTATTTTCTAACTAGCATATTGGATGATAGCCATTGAACTAAGCATTTTTTATAAAGCATGACTTTTTTTGAGTTTACTCCATGTACACCACTCTGAGCAGTTGCTACTCTTGTGCAAACAATTGTAAAAACAAAAAACAAAAATAAATAAAAGATGAGACTTAGAGGAATTGAGAAAATTGCCCATGCTTGAAAGTGGTTTCTCTGGAACTCGATCCCAGTCCAGACAAACACAGAGATGTATTCACTAAGTTATAGAGAAGTCAATGGCCTCTGCTTTTCCAAGTTCCCTTCTCCCCTAGACTCAGTCCTGCTTTTCCTCTTTGTTCTGTCCTTTTGCTTTTCTTATCTCCTCCCATCCTCCCTGATCTCATTCTCACTTTCCCCGCTGGCCCCATCTCTACATGCTGAACACCCACACATTTGAAGTCCTAGGTCAAAAGTCATTTGTTCCTGAAATCTTACCAAGTTCCTTTAAGTGAATTAACACCTCCTCTCGTTTTTCTTTCTATATGATTTATTCA
>NW_016108014.1:487376-517009 GCF_001604975.1 Cebus imitator
TTTTTTTTGAGTCTTGCTCTGTTGCCTAGGCTGGAGTGTAGTAGTATGATCTCGGCTCACTGCAATCTCCACCTTCTGGGTTCAAGCGATTCTCCTGCCTCAGCCTTCTGAGTAGCTGGGACTACAGCCGCCTGCCACCATGCCCGGCTAATTTTTGTATTTTTAGGAGAGACGGGGTTTCACCATGTTGGTCAGGATGGTCTGTATCTGACCTCATGATCCACCCGCCTTGGCCTCCCAAAGTGCTGGGCTTACAGGCGTGAGCCACTGTGCCAGGCTTTTACTTAATTGTGTATGTATGTATTTATTTATTTTGAGAAGGAGTCTCACTTTATTGCTCAGACTGGAGTGTAGTGGCCTGATCTTGGCTCATTGCAACCCCCACCTCCCTGCTCAAGTGATTCTCCTGCTCAACCTCCTGAGTAGACGGGATCACAGGCATGTGCCACCATTCCCAGCTAAGTTTTGTATTTTTAGTAGAGACGGTATTCCACCATGTTAACCAGGCTGGTCTCAGACTCCTGACTTCAAGTGATCTGCCCACTGCAGCCTCCCAAAGTTCTGGGATTACAGTGTTAGCCACCACACCCAGCCTTATTCATTTTTTATATTGCTCTTCTGCTATGGTGTGAATGTTTGTGTTCCTCCAAAAATTTCTGTGTGAAAATCCTAATACCCAAGGCGATGGTATTGGGAGGTGGCGAGTTTGAAAAATAATGAGGTCGTGAGGGTGGAGCCTCATGAATGGGATGAATACCCTTATAAAAGGGACCCCAGAGAGCTCCCTCACCCCTTCCACCATGTGAGGACACAGCGAGTAGGCGCCGTCTATGAAGCAGGAAGCCGGATATCACCAGACATTGCATGTGGCATGCTTTGATCTTGGACCTCCAGCTTCCAGAACTGTGAGACATAAACGTCTGCTAAGCCTATAAGCCTCAAGTCTATGGTGTTTTGTTACAGCAGCCGCAGTGAAAGAAGACAACATCCGAAACTCCCTTTGTGTCCATTGCTGGTGTCTCTTTGTCAGCAGTAGCTTCATTTCCCTCCACGGAGTGTAGTCTGCACAGGCAGCAACAGTGTTGTCTAGATGTCTATAGCTTTGACATGCACAGTGATGTGTTTTAAGTTAATACGTATGTATTGCGTTGATTTAAATGTAATGTGATAAAGATAAAAATATGTAAGATGGGCTCAAAAATACTTAACTCCAGGTTGCACGTGTGTGAAACAATCTAATATATGAGGAAGAAGACTGTGATAACGCACCCTATGAACATACCAAGAAATGGCTGTTTTTCACGTGTGCAGAGACCAGGACGCTGGCAAGAGTTTTTAGACATTCCTGGCAAGCTAATTGGGTTTGAATCCTGAATGCATGTTTTCTGACTGGGTGACCCTTGGCTGGTTATACCAGTAACCTAGGCTGTAAAACAGAGATAACAATGGATCCTTATCAATATTGATAGTACAGATTAAATAAAAATATGTAGACCTCAAACTCCAAGAGTCCTATCTACATTCAGAGGGCTCCACCCACATTGGCCGATGCAACTGTTAGTAATATATCCAAGACTTGCTTGCCTGGGGGCACATATCTTAAAGTCTTCCCGTTGAGAAAGCATGTTCCTTCTATTTAAACTGCTAGGTAAAAAGAAATGAACATGGTTTTAAAGAATGGATTTCTGCTAACGTGTCTTTAATAGAGCATCCATAGCAACAGGTAAATGAGATCCAGGTGTGGCCTTCTCCTTGGCATGGCCTCTGATGTCTATCCACTGCAGTCTGCATCTCCTCTCCTCTGATATAGGCACGTGATTATTTTCTCTGCTTCTCATTGAACCAGCAGGAAGGACTTGAAATCATTTAGCAGGCTATCTTGCAAGTGACTTTAGAGTAAAATGTATGCATTGATGTATGTCTACCACTATCCGGAGAAGAGGGAAAGACCATATTTTGGTACTGTATGTTTTAAGAATTGTGTGAAAATACACCTAACACAAAAGTTACCATCTTCACCATTTTAAGTGGACCGTGAAGTAGTATTAAATACATTCACATTATTGTGCAACTGTCACCATCATCTTCAGAACTGATTTTCATCTTACGAAACTAAAATTTTCTACCCATATGTCCATTTGTTTTTAAATTAGTGCTTGGTGCACCCATCACCCAAGCAAAATACACTGTACCCAATTTGTGATCTTTTATCCCTCGCCCCCTCTCACCCTTTCCCCCAAGTCCCCAAAGTCCATTGTATCATTCTTATGCCTTGGCTTCCTCACAGCTTAGCTCCTGCTTATGAGTGAGAAACAATGTTTGGTTTTCCATTCCTGAGTGAGTTCATTTGAAATAATGGTCTCTAATTTCATCCAGGTTGCTGCAAATGCCATCCTTTTGTTTCTTTTTATGTCTGAGTGGTATTCCATGGTACATATATATCAAGTTTCTTTATTCACTAATTGATTGATGGGCATCTGGGCTGGTTTCATATTTTTGAAATTGCGAGTTGTGCTGCTATAAACATGTACCAAAATCTCACACATCACCATGAAAGAACTTACTCATGTAACCAAACACTATCTGTTCCCCAAAAACCTATGGAAATGAAATAAATAATAAATAAAATAAACTACTACAGAAAATCAATCAATCAGTGCTTGGTACTCATTTTAACAGTTGTGAGGAGTACAGGTGGTTTTGGTTACATGTCAAGTTCATTAGTTGTGATTTCTCAAATTTTGGTGCACCCACCACGCAAGCAGTGTACCCTGTGCCCAATACGTAGTCTTTTATCTCTCACCCCACTCCCAGCCTTTGCCACCTCCCTGAGTCCCCAAAGTCCATTATATAATTCTTATGCGTTTGTATCCTCATAGCTTAGCTCTCACCCGTAAGTGAGAACATACTGTGTTTGGTTTTCCATTCTTGAGTTACTTCACTTAGAATAACGGCCTCCAGCTTCATCCAAGTTGCTGCAGGAGACATTATTTCATTCCCTTTTATGGCTCAGCAGTATTACATGGTGTATAGCACATTTTCTTATCCATTCTTTGGTTGACAGACACTTAGATTAGTTCCATATCTTGCAAAAATATTTTTGATCCGTGTTCAAAAAGAAATGTTTTATCCTTTGAAACTCGATCTTCACTACTCATAGTAAAAATTTGGGCATGCTCTTTCCACTAATAACATACTTACTCCCGAACCCCACATACCCCTATGTAGTTCTCTGTTCAATATGCCAGTCTTGCTAATGTGGGTCAGTCAACAGAGACCCAGAAACTAGAAGATGGATTGGTCACCAGGCTCAAGGGGAGATCTTTGTATGTGTCTAACGACTAGGAGACAGACACAGCTACTCATTAAAATCTAATACATGAAGAGTGTGATTTCTAGGACAAAGGCGAGGTAGAGGAATAGAAGGTGAGAAAGGGAAACACAAGGTTGGGCCTCAGTGGTAGGGCATATTCTCTTAGATGGTCTAAGCCTGTTCACTTCAGTGTGAAAATCTTTACTGACATCCTTCTGTCCTCCGAGCTTATAACCTTGGCATAACTTTTTCTCCTAATTTAACAGAAGTTAAGAAAATATTCCCAGCTACTCCAAACAATTACCTAAAATAGACACACGTCTCAGTCTATTCAATAGAGGGAAAAAATAAATGTTTGTTCAAGTTTGCCTATTTCATTGTATGTTGCAAACTCTCAGGGCAGTGGAAGATAGAGCCAATATTCCTGATGATCTGTAAAAGATGCTGAGGTATCCAAACATACAATAGGTCCATTTTTTTTTACAAAAAACATAAAATTGTATAAAATAAGACTGAAGAAACACATCATATAGTTAAAGCAAGTTTCCAGTATTCTAATAGAGTAACATTCTCTGATCACTGTGACATTAGATTATTGACTCTCAAATACAGAAAGATTGTAAAAAAGGATGTGAGATTGTAGAAGATTGTAAAGGCATTGTAAGGGACATGAAAACACAAATACACACAAGCAGACACATAAACAATCTCTGCCTTTTGAGAGTTTACAGGCTGGTTTAGGAGCCAAAGACCCAGACACACAAAACATTTTTTTGTTTGTTTTTACTTTTTTATTTCCATAGGTTTTTGGTGAAGGTGGTGTTTGGTTACACGAGTAAGTTCTTTAGTGGTGATTTATGAGATTTCGGTGCACCCATCACCTGAGCAGTGTACACTGCACCCAATATGCAGTCTTTTATCCCTCACCCCCTTCCCACCCTTTCCCACTGAATTCCCAAAGTCCATTGTGTCATTCTTATGCCTTTGCATCCTCACAGATTAGGTCCCATTTATGAGTGAGAACATACAATGTTTGGTTTTCCATTCCTGAGTTACTTCACTTAGAATAATGGTCTGCAGCTCCATCCAGGATGCTGCAAATGCCATTATTTGATTCCTTTGTATGGCTGAGTAGTAATCCATGGTAACATAAATAAATATATATCTCTCTCTTACATTTCCTTTATCCACTCATTGGTTGATGGGTATTTAGGCTGGCTCCATAGTTTGCAATTGTGAATATACACTGATTTTTGAGGTGATTATGCTCTATAAAGTCACCACAAACGCTGAATTAATGAATACTGCACCCCAAAACTCATGGCTAGCAGAGCTATAATTCATGCCTGAATGAAGCTTCCCTAACAGAAGTGTTTTCTACGTAAGGCACATCATAGCTTTCTTTCTTGCACTTAGGAAGACTGGACCACACTCCAGCACTACGCTTGCAGGACATTTTGTTTTCAATTTACTTATTTATTTTCCAGAGATGTGTTCTCACTCTGTCACCTAGGCTGAAGTGCAGTGGTGTGACCATAGCTCACTATAACCTCGGCTCACTGTAACCTCAAACTTCTAGGTTCAAGTGATCTTCCCACCTCAGCCTACCAAGTAGCTGAGACTGCAGGCACATGTCACCACACACATCTGGCCCATTTAAAAAAAACTTTTTGTGGGGATAAGATCTCAGTACATGGCCCACGCTGGTCTCAAACTCTTGGCTTCAAGTGATCCCCCTGTCTCAGCCTCCCAAAGTGCTGGGATTATAGGCATGAGCCACTGCACCTAGCCAGGGTCCATTTTCAACAGTAAAAGTCACGGACAAAAAGCACAAAAATGCAAAAAACATAGCACTCAAAAGATCATGATAAGGGCACTATCTCCGTGCGTGTGTGTGTGTGTGTGTGTGTTTCACGCGTGTGCATATGTATGTGTGTTGTGTACTTTCTGTGAAGAAGAAGTGGCTTTCATTAGGTTCTCAGAGGGGCTTATCACATTCTAAAGGCTAGGAACTGCTGTTAAGCCACCCTCCTTGTTTTAAAGGCTAGAAAACCAGTTCCTGAAACCTGAGATAATTTTGCGATGTCACAGATAGATACAATTTTACAATGTCACACAGCTTGGGACAAAACGAGGCCCCCAGGTCTCCTCACTCTGTCTTGTCAGAGCACTGAGAGTGGAAACCTGAAATACTCAAGCTAGCGTTCTCTCTCTTCCATGTTTTCCAATTTACCACTGCATTTATAATGGGGGGAGCTAACTGCATATGATAGAATTACCCTCCATCCTTATATTTATTTTTCCCCCGATCCATATACATAAGAAAGAGTCAGTATAGGAACCAGGATCTTGCAATATGGTGAACAAAAAGTCACTGGGGACTGTCCTGTAAATTGGAGGCATCTGTAGCTGCTGCTAGAACAAGCTTTGAAAAGTCAGGAAAGACCCTCTTCGCTATAAATAGCTCCACAAAGATTTTTCGTTGTCAAGATCAGAGTTTTCTTTAAGGATCTTAATGCAGACAATGGATAAGGATCATACTGGTGGACAATGAGAATTAAGTGAGATAATATATATGAAACATCAAAATCTTAATAGATTTCCATTCTCTCTCTCTCGCTCTCTCTCTCTCTCTCTCTACTTTCCATGGAGTTTGTCATTAATCATAAAGTCTATTTGTGATTAGCATTTTTCCTCCTTAAACCAAAATTACTTATTGAAACTGCTGAATAATGTTAAGAACATCTAAGTTTACATATTTCGTTAATTGAGGCCAAAATTCACCAAAAAGCTCACCATTTTAATGTGTACTATTCGGTTATGTTTAAGACCCTTGCAAGGTTGTACAATCATCATCTCTATTCAGTTCAAAACATTTTGACTTGATCTTAGCCAAAAGGTCTAGAAGCGATAGATGAAAACATTTTTCTCACTCCAAATGGAAATCCGTGAAGCAGTTAGTTACACCTCATCCCGCTTCCCTGCAGCAGCCCCTGGCAACCAAAAGTCTGCTTTCTGTCTCTGTGGATTTCTCTATCTGTGCATCTCATGTAAACGGAATCACAGAGTATGTGACCTTCTGTGTCTGGCTTCTCTCACCTGCAGTATAATGTTCTCAAGGCTCGTCTCTGTCATTGTATATTTCATTACTTTATTTATCCTTATAGCTGAATAATGTCCCATTGTATGGATGTACCACATTTTATTTATTTATTCTCACAGGTTGATGGACATTTTGATTGTTTCCACATTGTAGATTTCGTGACTCATGCTGCCATAAACATGCATGTACAAGTATTCGTTGAATACGTATTTGTTCTATTTTCAAGCCTGACTCATCTCCTGAATTCCAGAACTGTCATCCCAATATGTTTTATATTTTTCCTTGGCCTTCCTCTGCACTTAAATATAATTCGAACTCCTTGGATAGCCAATGAGTTTTTGCATTTTCAGGCTTCTGCCCCCAAAATGCTGCTGCTCCTTGTGCCTGTCATGTAATTGCCAGCAGGTCAACCACTTTTCAAACTCTGGCTTTGTGCTGTTGCAGGTTCCTCTCCCTGGAATCGTTTCAACTGGCTCTTGTCATGTTTAGCTGATTCTCAGTCTTCAAAGACCAGCTCAAATGTCACCTTCTTAGAGACACCTTCTTATGGGACCCACGTGGCAGGACAGCTTCTCTTCCTGATTCCTCCATTTATTTATTTTATAACTCCTATAACATCTGTGATTTTCTACATAGATTTTTTATTTACTGTCCGCCTCTCCTCACAAGAGCGTTAGCTTCCTGAAAGCAGAGATGTAGCTTTGCACCTTGCCTGGCACACAGTATATGTTCAAGAAATGCTCATGAAATAAATAATTCTCTTATGATGACCTTAACTTCAACATTTTCATGTCTAGACTCGATAGTTTCTCTCCAAAACTCATGTAGTTAGTACCAATGGTCAGAAACCAACTGAACTGATTCCTGAAGAAATAGAGCACTCGTCAATTAGCTTTGGATGCATATGCCTGGGGTTTGAGAGATGCAAATTGAGCATCTCAGCTTGGACCCTGACTCATGAGGGTGCTTTGTGCATAATTTAGGAGGTCTGAAATGATGATAAAGACAACGAAGGAAAAAGTAAAGAAATAACAACATAGGAAGGATTGAGAAGCTCCTATAATTACCTAACAAGTCTGAGAAGATCAAATTTTAATACTTTTCCTAATGCAGTATGTTTTCCAATATAACAGATACACAGAGTTGACTCTGCACAGTAGAACAAATCTTGACTTTGGCAGATGTACTAATCGGATCTGTTTATGTGATTCTTATATTCTTATTCCTCCTTCTCCTTCCTCGTTTCTCCTCCTCCTCCTCCTTCTTCTTCTTCTTCTTCTTTTCTTCTTCTTCCTCTTCTTCTTCATCCTCTTTTTCCTCCTCCTTCTTCTTTCTTCTTCTAGACAGGGTCTTGCTCTGTCACCCAGGCTGGAGTGCACTGGTGCGATCATAACTCACTGCACTATCAACCTCCTGAACCAAAGCAATCCTCCCACCTCAGTCTCCCAAATGGAATGTATATCTTTTTTAATTTTCATTTTTTTAAAAATAGAGATGAGGTCTCACTATGTTGCCCAGGCTGGCCTTGAACTCCTGGCTCAAGAGATCCTTCCACTTCAGCCTCCCAAGTAGCTAGGACCACAGGCATGTGTCACCACACCTGGATTATTTATTTATTTATTTATTTTTGGTAGAGACGGGGCATTGCTATGTCACCCAAGCTGGTCTTGAACTCCAGGGCTTAAGGGATCCTCCCACCTTGGCTTCTAAAACTATTGGGATTACAGGCATGAACCACTGCACCTAGCCAGTTTATGTCATTTCTATGTCTGCTTAGCATCACGGAGTCCTGCAAACTGCAAACAGACTAGTTCTGTAAGAACAAAGACTCCTTGTCCTTATTCAAAAGATCGGATTCTGTGGTAGCTTCAGGAGATGTGGGGAGCGTCTTACAGTTCCCTTTGCAGCTTATCTAAAAGCACAGCGTTAAGGTAACAGGGTCTTTGCATCAGAGCACTTTCCTTTTTAGGATGGAAACTCCTCTTTAGATTTAACAGCCAAGTTTATCTCTGTGCCTGAAATCAGATTGTCAGGATACACTGTGTATTTTCTTCTTTTATTCACTGTGATGCTGTTGTACCAAACTGAGTGTTTCATGAAAATAAATGGATAAATTGTCAATTGAGTTGTCATGTTTTCCACCAAATAAGCATGTAGATAGACTCTGCAGTCACAAATATTACCATAATACCTTCTGAGTAGTAAAGAAAGTGTGCGTGAGCTGCCCCTTTTCAAACTTTTTACCCCCAGTCTATGCAGTGCCAACATTGTGCAGAGACAACTTTCTTTTTACTAGGTCTTTCATTCGTGCCAGTAGTAGGGGGCTTTTACTGGAAGCCCAGAGAGATCTCATTTGTAACAGAACTGTTTGTGCCGAAAGGGAAATTATCCTTGTCACTTAGAGCTTGCTAGAGTAGCATAATAAACCCCCGGAGATGAATTACAGCTCTAATAATGAGCTTACTCTTCCTGTCCCAGTTTGTCTGGGGAATGTGGGGAGCTGACAATGTGAGCTATGCCTACGGACATCCCTCGCGTTGATAAATCTGCTTCTCCCTGCAGCTCTTTCCAACATAGCATGTGTTTAATTTATTATCCCTTTGGCTTTGCTCAGGGAGCACTGAGTTCTGCCAGTTAGCATGATGTTAAAGCCATGCCAAGCTAATGCGTCCAGTGTTTCCAAGTGGCTTTTGAGAGGGGTCGTGGAGACAGGCAAGAAAACACACAAGGCGGCATTGTGCAAACTCAGTGTCAACTCCTTACATCTGCGCCACATCCCTTCCTAATTCAAGGCCACTCAGCTCATTCCAGCAGAGACTTTCGTTCCAAGGTGGCTTTCCACCTTCCAGTGGTACCTCTGTAGCTGCCCCGAATCACTGCACCATCAAAAATTTCCTTAAATAGAGCCAGCCTCTGAATGCACTCAGCGAGGTCCTGCATGTTGAAGCCTGCAATCTGCAAATCTGCTGTCCGGTGTTTATATTTTGAGAGGAGGATGAGGTTAATTATTGGAGGCGGAAAATAAATATCACAGAGCAGCTGGACATGTGGGAGCTTGCAGCGTCAGCAAATCATGGACACTCACCCTGCTACCCAGAGAGAAAAGGGACCCCTGGAGACTTGAGCAGAAGGTTAAGTGTTTATAAGAAATGCCTGTGTGGCACTCCAGGGCCACCAGTAAATATTTCCAAGGCAGGCATATTTTCCATAAGGGATGGCTGTTTGGGTGGGCAGGAAGTGGAGTCGCTATGAGTAGTCAGAATAACATTCCAGGACTGTAAATGTTTAATGAGCGTCTGCATGTGCGCGTGCACACACACACACACATGCGTGCACATGCACACACACACACACACACAGAGACCAAAAGCACCACCTTCCTCAAAGAGAGGAAGTCCTTAATCGTTGAAGAAACCAAAATAAAATGATTGTGGTTTTCCCCATGTCCTCTTGCATTGTAAGTAAATACCTTTATAGAGATTCCATTTCTCCAAACCCTATTTATTCCCCATTCCTTGCAGGCAGATGCTGGTACATTTTGACCCCAGGAGGCACAGCCATCCCAGAGTCAAACAGCAATGGATATTTAAGAATAAGTTTTTTTTATTTTTAATTTTTTGAAACAGGGTCTCCCTCTGTTGCCCAGGCTGGAGTGCAGTGGTATGATCTTGGTTCACTACATCGATCTCCTTAGCCTCCCAAGTAGCTGGGACTACAGGCATGTGCCACCATGCCTGGCTAATTTTTTGTATTTTTTGTAGAGATGGAGTTTTGCCATGTTACCCAGGCTGCTCTTGAACTCCTGAACTCAGGCAATCCACTAGCCTCAGCCTCCCAAAGTGCTGGGATTATAGGTATGAGCCACCACACCTGGCCTCTTATTTGTAATTTTTGAAAAGCATTTTTTATTTTTATTTTTACAGATTTAGGGGATACAAGTGCAGTTTTGTCACATGGAGAGATTGCAGAATACTGAAGTCTGGGCTTTTACTGTAACCATCACTCAAATAGTGTACATTGCAACTACTAGGTAATTTCTCATCCCTCACCTTCCTAACCATTCCCTCCTTTCCCAGTCTCCAATGTCTTTTATTCCACTCTCGGTGTCCATGTGTACACAGTGTTTAGCTCCTGCTTGTAGGTGAGAACATGTGGTGTTTGTTTTCCTGTTTTTGAGTTGTTTCACTTAGGATAATATCCTCCAGTTCTATCCATGTTGCTGCAGAAGTCATGATTTCATTCTTTTGGGGGGTTGTATAATATTCCACAGTGATATGATTTGGCTGTGTTCCCACACAAATCTCATCTTGAATTGCAGCTCCCCTAATTCTCACGTGTTGTGGGAGAGACCAGGTGGGAGGTAATTGAATCACAGGGGTGGTCTCCCTCATAATGTTCACATGGTAGTGAATAAGTCTCACGAGATCCGATGGTTTTATAAGGGGTTTCACCTTTCACTTGGTTCTTGTTCTCTTTTTGCCTGCTGCCATGTAAGACATCCTTTGCTCTGCCGCCATGATTGTGAGGCCTTCCCAGCCATGTAGAACTGTGAGTCCATTAAACCCGTTTCCTTCATAAATTACCAAGTCTTGGGTATGTCTTTATCAGCAGCATGAGAGAAGATTAATACACATGTTGTGTATATATATACCACATTTTCTTTGTCTGTTCGTGCACTGACGGACACTTAGGTTGATTCCATATCTTTGCTATTGTGAATAAACATATGAGTGCATATATCTTTTTGATAGAATGATTTGTTTTCCTTTGGGTAGATACCCAGTAAGTGGGATTGCTGGACAAGATGGTAGTTCTGATGATCAGACTTTCTAAACCCAATAAAACCAAGTTTTTCTCAAGAAAGCAGTCCCATTGCTACAGATGGCAGGGTTCCTTCCCCCATTCCTGTGAAGATGGCCCAATTATGGTCTCCTTTGCAAATATCTGAGAGATGGAAAGATTTTCTCCACCCACTCAGTGATGTCAAGAGTCAAATCCCTAGGTAAAATGAGCTGCCAGTGTATTGTGTTGAGCATTTTAGGAACATCCAATGGTGCAGTGGCATCAGGAGCCTGCCAGATGGGGAATGAGAAGGTTTCTCCCCAGAAGAATTTCCAATCACCTGGATATTGACAGGCCAGGGCATTTTGTCCCATGAATGACTTGAGTTGCTTCATCCAAACAAATGTTGGAAAGAAGTTTATTCTCATCTGTTGTGTAGAAGCCCACTCTCCAAACCCAAGTCTCTGGTTGTCTTTAAAGACCCATCAAGCTTGCTGTGTGACTCAGAGCCAGGTTCCAAAATGCCCTCAGGCTGTCTTTAAGCTTTCTGCCCACAGCTCTGTAGCCAATTTAGGGCACGTGTACCATCCACACCCAGCAAGTGAAAATGCCAGTTAAATAGGCAGGTGTCTGAATTCAATAGGCATGCATTCTCTTTCCACAGAGCAAATAGGGATGCAATGGGATGAATGTCTATGCCAGCTTCCACAAATTTATATGTTTTGGAATCACAATCTATACCATCATGGTGCTATGGTATGAAAGTCTGTGTCTTCCAAATTTCATGCACTGAAATTTTCACCTCCAAGGTGATGGTGTTAGGTGGTGGTGCCTTTGGCAGGAGGTCATGAGGGTGGAGCCTCATGAATGGGATGAATGCCCTTATAAAAAGGGACCCAGAGAGCTCCGTTGCCCCTTCTGCCATGTGAAGACACGGCAAGAAAATAGTGTTGTCTATGAACCAGGATGGACATAGCACCATTTATGAACCAGGAAGGCAGTCCTCACCAGACACTAAATTTGCCACAACTTGATCTTGGGCTGCCAGCCTCCAGAACCATGAGAAATCAATTATTGTTGCTTCAGCCACTCAGTGTATGCTATTTTATTGTAGAAGCCCAAGTGAACAAGGGCAGGTAGGAATATTATCCTGGTTTGCCAATGGTTGTCTTTTAAAGACCCATCAAGCCTTCTGTATGCCTTAGAGCCAGATTCCAAAATGCCCTCAAGCTGTCTTCAAGTTTTCTGCCCACAGCTCTGTAGCCAGTTTGGAGTATGTGTACTGTCCACACCATTCCATGCCCTGCAAGTTGGCATGGAAAACAAAAATTGCATAACCTCCCTCATACGTGGAATCTAAAAAAGTCAAACTCATAGAAGTAGAGAGTAGAATGGTGGATGCCAGAGGATGGGAGTAAGGGATGTATGTTGGTCAAAAGGTACAAAGTTTCAGTTAGACAGGAAGCATAAGTTCTGGTGAAATATTGCACAACAAGGTGAGTGCATTTGCCTGTTCTGGCATTGCTATAAAGAACTATGTGAGACTGGGTAATTTATAAAGAAAAGAGGTTTAATTGGCTCATGGTTCTGCAGGCTGTACAGGAAGCATGGCTGGAGAGGCCTCAGGAAACATACATTCATGGCGAAAGATGAAGGGGAAGCAAGCATGTCTTACTATGGTGATGGAAGAGAGGAGTGAGCGGGGATGTGCCACACTTTTAAACTGTAAGATCTCATGAGAATTCCCTTAATATCACAAGAGGAGTGAGGGGGAAGTCTGCCCCCATGATTCAGTCACCTCTCACCAGGCCTCTACTCCAACACTGGGGATTACAATTTGATATGAGATTTGGGTGGAGACAGAGCCAAATCATATTGGTGACTGTAGTTTATAATATATTGTATGTTTTAAAATTGCTCTAAAAATTGGATTTCAAATGTTCTCAACATAAATGATAAGTATGTGAGGTGATGGTTATTTTAATTAGTCTGATTTGTTCATGTTACAATGTATAAAGGTATAAAAACATCACGGGCCGGGCGCGGTGGCTCACATCTGTAATCCCAGCACTTTGGGAGGCCGAGGCGGGTGGATCACAAGGTCAAGATATCGAGACCATCCTGGTCAACAAGGTGAAACCCCGCCTCTACTAAAAATACAAAAAATTAGCTGGGCATGGTGGCGCGTGCCTGTAATCCCAGCTACTCAGGAGGCTGAGGCAGGAGAATTGCCTGAACCCAGGAGGCGGAGGTTGCAGTGAACCGAGATCGCGCCATTGCATTCCAGCCTGGGTAACAAGAGCGAAACTCCATCTCAAAAAACAAAAAACAAACAAACAAACAAACAACAACAAAAAAACCCATCACATTGTACATATAATTATTTGTCAATTAAAAATAAAAATAAACTGAAAACTAAAAATAGTAAGGGGAATTCCCTCCATGAAGGATCAATGTGTACATGTCATAGACTTAATTTTGACAGTAACAAAACAAGAAGGTTGCAATAGTCCAAACATTGTGTGATAAGTGATTGCTCTTAAAAATATTTTTATAATTGCCTCAATAAGCTAGGACATAAGTTACACTCTATTAGGTAGGAGTATATTCATTCAGTGGCTCACTGATCTACTCATGAACAGCTTCATCCTATTTACCCAAGAAGGTTGTTTTTATGAAGACTGCTCATCTGAATAGATTTGGTTTCAAATACTTATTATTGAAAGTAATAGATATCTACTGTGGCTGTCTGTTGTTCTAAGTATTCAACACATACTCAAGTGGGTTTCATCAATGACTAAAGCAAGGCTCTATCAACCTATTTACAACCAAGATGGCTGCCCACTGTGAGACTCATGATGGCGGCCCACTGTGAGACTTCTCTCTCCAGCCTCTGGTAACCACCATTCTACACTCTATCTCCATGAGATCCACTTTTTTGAGTTCCCACACAGGAGTGAAAATATGTGCTGTCTTCCAGCGATTGGCTTACTTCACTTAACATAATGACCTTCAGTTCCATCCATGTTTGAACAGTTTTAATCAACATGAAATTCACAAGAAAGGAAAACATGGAAAGAGGGGACTGCAGTCAATTGCCGTGATCAGAATCTGATCAAGAGCTAGTCACCACTTTGGAAAACGCCATCTGTGGAAATCCTCCTGCTGCTGTTCGAATTGCCAACACAACACACTGGTGTTGGGAGTTCTGCTACCTATCTCAATGATTCTATCTAGAGAAAGCCTGTGGGTCTTTTGCTCCATCACTACGTTATCATTTACCTATTAAAATGCCATGGTGTTTTAAAATAAGAGTTTTCTTTCCTGTTACATTTCTGTTTTATATTGCAGTTGCAGCCTCAAATACATGTTTGAAAATTATTTGTGCAGGTGTGTTCATTATCATTGGTTTTCATTATATTTTTGTAAAAGGAATGCTATAAAACATTCACCATGGAAGAGAGTCTAAGTCTGAGAAAATGATCCTTGAAGTCATTAACCTTTTTACAACCAAGATGGCGGCCACTGTGAGACTCATGACTCATGGTGGGCTGCCATTTTGGTTGTAAATAGGTTAATGGAGCCTTGTTTTAGTCATTGATGAAAGGCACTTGATTGATTTACAGGTGTATGTTATTTGCAGCTTGCTGAATGGGGAGACATACAGAGGTTTAGAAAATACTCCATGGACCACTACCTCTTCTTCTTTATATAGTTATAGCTTGCCCAAGTTATATTCTGATACCATTCTTTCAATTTTCTTAGATCGCCTCTTTTGTTCTTTTAAAAATTTTACTATTATTATTGTTATTATTATTATTTTAGAGACAAGATCTTGCTTTGTTCCCCTGGCTGGAGAGCAGTGGTGCAATCATGGTTCACTACAGCCTCAAACTCCTGGGCTCACGCCATCCTCCTGCCTCAGCCTCCCAAGTAGCTGGGACTACAGGCACATGCCAACACACCCAGCTAAATTTTTTAGATTTTTTGTATACACAAAGTTTCACTATGTTGCCTAGACTAGTCTCAAACTCCTGACCTCAAGCAATTCTCCCACCTTAGCCTCCCAAAATGCTAGGATTTACAGGCATGAGCCACCTTGCACAGCGTTAGATTTTCTTAAAGCCTGGAAATGTTTGATCTCTGTGTCTTATATTGTAATGTTTCAATTTTTTAAGTCCCTGTGTGGATTTAATCTACAACTCCACCATAAAATGTTCAGTCCTCACACTATACTCATAAACTGGCTGCTGCTTTCTGAATTCTACCCATTTAGTCAGCTAAAACACAGAAAGCTTTGGTACATATAAAGAAAAAAGGCAGGTTGGTCCAGGAATGACTCACAGTCTTGTTTGCTAATTAGGTCATGATCTGAATGAGATTTGGTGAGAGAAATTGCAGTCCTAACCAGTGGTTCTCAATGTCAAGGGAGCATTAGAACCTTATGGAGGGCTTATTAAAACACAGAATGCTGGGTCCCACTCCTTCTCATTTAGTGGTTCTAGGGAAGGATTCTAGAATTTGCATTTCTAACAAATTCCCAGGTGATGCTGATTAGGCTGATCCAGGTACCACACTTTGAGAACCATGGAGAGACTAAAGAAAGTAACATAGGATTTTTTCTGGTATATTTTATTTGTAACCAATGAAGAAATCTTACACTTCTCTCTTTTGAAACTCTGTGTGCAGACAAGCAGGACCTGAAAGATTTACCCAACAACAGCTGTCTTGGAGTATGTGTTATAATATTACTGGCTCTGTGTGCCCACTGTGCAGTAACAAACCAATACACTGAGACAGCAGTGTTTGCAGCAGAGAAAGAGCTTAATTGTTTCAGGATACTGAGTGAGAAAATGGGAGGAGATCCTCAAATCTACCTCCCTGTGGAGTTCTGAGCTGTAGTTTTTAAGAGGATTGTAGAGATGGAAACTATATACAATATAGTTATACAATAACTATAGTTATACAATATACTTAGCTTCTTGTGGTGTCCTTCAGACCAGCTGGCATCAGTAGTTTCATCAGTATGCAAGACCTGAAAGAATATCTCAGAGGGAAAACTTGTTTCATAATGTTGAAGTTGTTATCTACAGAGCAGTTAAGGAGAACTATAATTTAGGGTCTACGTGATTCTAAGACAAGAGGAACCAAACAACTATGACAAAGCAGGTCAGGGAGCAAGCTGACCTCAGGATGAACATTGAGTGTGCTGTGAGCTTGGTTTATTTTCATTTCTCCCCCTTCTTTCCTCCCTGATAAATTTTATAAAGTTTATAGGGATGACTTCACATGTGTGTTGATAGTTCAAGATGTAGCTCTGCCCTACTATGAAAAGTGCAGAAATCCTTCTCACAATAACCATAGAATGAGTAAAGGTTTGGAAAAGAAAGTAGATTCAAGGGAAGTTACCTTTCAAGAATAAAACTAGGTGGTCAGCAAGACAAGACCATATAACAGATCCAGATAACCACATGTTGGCTAAGAACATGATATATTACCTGTTCTTAGTTCTAGTATCACCAGGACATAATTTAGGGACCAAACTTTAGAAAATATCACAAAAATTTATGGTGGGAGGGAGGGAGTAATATATTAACAAATTGGAATCAAACTGAAATTTTATCTTTCAGAGAGATGTGCAGAAATGATGGATTCCAGGGTAGAGACCAGGTATGGCCAACAATTTGGGAGTGAGCTCATGAAGAGAACACATTAGTTAATTATGAGAAAATTGCTATTAATTGCACACAGAATGATGAGCTAAAATGATAGTAACTTGCATTTAAAATGTATAAAAGTTAGTGTTCAGGCACTGATTTGAATCATGCAAAATGAAACTTTCCTTCCCTACAACTTGGCCTGAGATCCCACCTTGCTTGATTTATGTTTTTCCCCCCTGGATGGTTCCACCAACATTCCTACAGGTTTCTTGGGAGCCCTTCCTCTTAGGGGCTACTTCTGAGGAATCAGACATAAATTACATGGATATAACAATGCTTACAAATAAAATGAGAGGGAATCTGAGTATTTTTTAAAAATATAATTGCATTTTTAATTCTCTTAAGGAGGAAAATTTAAAACTGATGATAATTGGGTTTTGCTTTTTCTTTTGAGATGATTTATTGAATAGTCATATTTCTGTTTTTCTCTTGGAAGTTTACCCATGAGAGGCATCTAATGCTGGCCATGGACCAACAAGAACTGCATATTTATTCTAATTTTAGTCCAGGATCAACAGAAGCACAAGGCTTTGCCATGGTGCTTCCTCAGAGGATGTCAACTGAATAAACAAAAAAGTTTAACTGAACATTGCACCTTTCCACCATACAAAGCATTTTCCCCTTCACCATGACTCCAATAGCAGGAGAAAAAACTAATACTTAATTCAAGAACCTTGCTCTTTCTTTTGTCAAGCCACAAGGCCCATTGATGGAGGAAGCCAGATACACCCAAAGCTCTGCTTATATAGGAGGAACAGACAAAGAAGTTTTAGAGACCTAAAGAGGACAGTCTTCATGCCCACACTTCTTAGAAAATAATTAATTTTCCCCTTTGTCTCAGCAAAGGAGATGACATTGTACTTTTTTTAAAGAAAGGGAATCTTTTAGATTTAACAAAATTTAGTTTTTCATAGTTTAGCTTGATTGGTACATATTTTTTAGGAGGCTTTATTTTCTAGAGCAGTTTTTAAGTTCACAGCAAAACTGAACACAAGGTACAGAGAGCTCCCCAGACTCCCTGTGCCTATAAATGTATAGCCTTCCTCATCATCAATTTTTCAACAATGGAATATTATTCAGTGCTAAAAAGAAATGAACTATTGAGCCATATAAAGTTATGTCTCTTTGTTGTACCAATATCTATCTTGAAACATATGAAACATATCTATAAATATATGGCTATATATATAATATTAGCATGGAATATACATTGGAATAAAATATTTTCCATATATATTTGTATATTTCATATAAATATATATTTACATATTAAATATATAATATAAATGTCATTTATAACATATATTTATATATTTAATATAATATAAATACATTTACATATTAAATATGAATGTCATATAATATAAATATCACATATATATAACCTATATTTGCCTAATGGAATACATGAATATACATCTTAAAAGTTTGTTATGAGTATCTGCTACAGTTTGAATGTGTCTCCTAAAAAGCATGTGTTGGAAACTTAATCCCTAATGCAATATTGTTGGGAGGTGGGGTCTTTTGGGAGGTTTAGGTGATGAGAATCCCACTCTCATGAATGGATTATAAAAGCCTTTGAGGTTGTGAGTTCCATCTCTTATTTGCTCTCACCATGTGATGCCTTCCCCATGAGAGGACACAGCAAGAAGGCCCTCACCAGATGCAGCCTCTTGATTTTGCACTTCCAAGCCTCCAGAACCATGACTAAAACAAATGTCTGTTCATTATCAATTATCCAGTCTGTGGTATTCTGTTATAGCAGCACAGAACTTATCTCTTGGTTGACCTGCCCCTTAATCATTGTTCTCATCTTTTCTACCCAGGCAAAATGAAGCTTTCAGCCATGAAGAAATGTTCCCTATCTTTCCACCTTCTCAATTCAAGGACCTCGCTATTCTTGCTAATTATTCTAGCAGTTTTTCAATGCCCTCTCCGCAAAAGCAATGTATATTATGTGGCCCTATATTTTGCAGAAATCACCTCATAAATTATTCAATGTACAATTAAACAAAAACTTTATTTCTGCATTGCTCA
Source organism: Cebus imitator (assembly GCF_001604975.1). Lineage (NCBI taxonomy): Eukaryota > Metazoa > Chordata > Mammalia > Primates > Cebidae > Cebus > Cebus imitator. The sequence goes on from NW_016108014.1 coordinate 506,332, forward strand.
ATATATATATATTGAGCCAGTTAAAATTGTGCATTCAGAATACATTGTCTGGAAGGTCATCCATGTTGTTGCTTTTCATTATAACTAACATGCCAAGAACCACACTAGAAATCCTAAAGGTGATCATAATTATCATTCGCTTTGGAATAAACCCAAAACATTGTTGAGATTTGTTGTCTACAGGCCAGAGTACAAAATTCAGCTTCACCTCTTCCTACAAGTGCAACCTAAAACTAATTCCCGTCTCTCCCTCAACTTGGGCTTGGGGCCGTGTAGTGCATGCACACCTCCGGGGTTTTCTGAAAGACCGTAGACGTCAATGCAAAACGCTCAGCCCAATGCTTAGCTCAAGGTACTCAGTCAAGAGTCATTAATATTGTAAGTAATGTTAAGGAAAATATCAGAAAATGTACATTAAAATATGGTTATTAATAAAAGGTCCAGAATGGAGCCACTTTATTTCACCCAACAGAGACATGACATATTTAGAAGACTTCTGTTTGCATGAACTATTGGGAAAGCAGCTACAAGTTGATGTTGGATCCTTGTTAAATGCTGAAGTACATAAACTAACTATCCTGTTTCTATGTCAGACCCTCTGCAGAAGGATCAAGGAGTAATAAAAAGAGCAGAGTATCTTCAGCTTCCAAGACCTCTGCTCTAATTCTAGATTTGCAGCCCATGGCTGTGCAACAGGCACAAGAACGAACCAATGTCACCACCAAGGAAAGTGGTACAGCTGAGCTGTACCCAGGTCTGACTCCAAGGGATCAGATATCGACAGCTATTCATATCACCTGGTTTCTGTGAGTCCCTATCTGCACATGGAAAATGGTCAAATATTATCCATTTTGTCAGTCATTCCTGGTACATAGAGGAAGCACTGGCCAAAATCATTCACTTAGCCTACTGGAGTTATCTTTTCATTTTCTTAATTCAAGGACCTTGCTCTTTTTTGCCAATCATCTTAGTAGTTTTTCAATGACCCCCTGCAAAAGCAACATGTTTTGTAGCCTTATATTTTGTACAAATCACCTTAGTAATTGCTTGATGCACAATTAAACAACAACAACAAAAAACCTATTTCTGCATTGCTCAAAGAATGTATATTTCATTTGTTATAAAATATTATAGCATTCAGCTAAGGCTCATACATTTATTTAATTACATATTTATTTTTAATTTACCTTTTCTCTCCAATTTCTATTTTCAGTTCAGAGAGTTCATGTACATGTTTGATAAATGGATAAATTGCACATCATGGGGGTTTGGTTTACAGATTATTTCATCACCCAGGTAATAAGCGTAGTATCCCATAGGTAGTTTTTTGATCCCCACCCTCCACCCTCAAGTAGGCGTTGGTGTCTATTGTTCTCATCTTTGTGTCCATGTGTACTCAATGTTTAGCTCCCACTTATAAGTGAAAACGTGGTATTTTGTTTCCTGTTTCTGTGTTAATTCACTTAGAACAATGCCTTCCACCTCCATCCATGTAGCTGCAAAGAACATGATCTCATTCTTTTTATGGCTTCATGGTATTCCATGGTGTATATGCACCACATTTTCTTTATTCAGTCTGCTCTTAATAGGCATCCAGGTTGATTCCATATCTTTGCTATAGTGCTGCAATGAACATACACATGCATGCGTCTTTATGATAGAACAATGTATATTCTTTTGAGCATATACTGAGTAATGGGATTGCTGGGTTGAATGGTAGTTCTGCTTTAGTTTTTTGAGGAGTCTCCAAACTGCTTTCCACAGTAGCTGGGCTAAGTTACATGTCCACTAACCATGTGTGAGTGTTCCCTTTTCTCTGCAATCTTGCCAGCATCTGTTGTTTTTTGACTTTTTAATCATAGCCATTCTGACTGATGTGAGATGGTATCTCACTGTGATTTTAATTTGCATTTCTCTGATGATTAGTAATATGTAGTATTTTTTCATATGTTTGTTGGCTGTGTGTATGTCTTCTTTTGAGATGTGTCTGTTCATATCTTTTGCCCATTTTTTCCTTTTTTTTTTTTTTTTTTTTTTTTTTTTTTTTTTTTTTTTTTTTGGAGACTGTGTTTTGCCCTGTCACCCAGTCTGGAGTGCAGAGGCATAGAGGCATGATCTTAGCTCACTGCAACCTCTGCCTCCTGGGTCCAAGCAATTCTCCTGCCTTAGCCTCCCATGTAGCTGGGATTATAGGGATGCGTCACCACACCTGGCTAATTTTTGTATTTTTAGTAGAGACAGGGCCTGGCTGGTCTCGAACTGCTGGCCTCAAGTGATCTGCCTGCCTCGGCTGCCTAAAGTGCTGGGGTTACAGGTGCAAGCCACAGTGCCTAGCTGTTTGCTCATTTTTTAATGTGGTTGTTGGACGTTTCTTTGACATCAACACTGTACACTGCAACAATATCGGTAAGTGTTTATAAACATTATTTTGATTTTTTTTGCATTAACAGTAGTCTCTTATCTCTTTAATTAAAAGACTCCCTCCTGTCTTTCTGAATGTTTTCTTATCCAGGCTTCATATGGTCATGTGCTGTTGCATGACTTTTGTTAAATCTTTTAGTGTCCTTGGTCTACGTGGCTTCCGTTATTACACATCTCCTAATAAAATGAAAAAATTATAATGAAGGGTTTTTCAAATCTTATGGCAGTACTTCTTGTTCTGCCTGACCTTCCTTTGTGCTCCCATGGTTACAGTTACCGAAAAATAAAATGAAAAATCTGATGGACTGCAACTGCATAGGAGTATATAATTCATCTCAACCTCTTACTTTACTAGTGCACTTACTAGAGATTTCAGCTCCAGCGTGATTCATTCTATAGGCATGTGGAAAGAGCTTTAGAGAGATCTGGGACAAATGCAAGCTTTTGTGGGCTCCACCCTTAACAGTGAAGCCATGCACCAAGCCTGAACGGGCCCAGCTAGCTTTATTTATCCTGGCAAATTAACTGGCAGTGGGCGGTTGTTTTGTAGGCATAATGCCTGCACCAAAATCAATTAAACTTTCAACTAATGAGAATTTCCTTCATCTCATTGAACATACCCCATCCGTGACGATGAAAACTGAACACATTGAGTCTCTCTTCTCTTGCAAGGCAAAAGTGATTTTTCTTAACCCTTCTCAATTTTTCTCTTGCTGGTTTTGTGGCTGACAGCGGGAGAAGCAGAGTCTGAGTCATGTCCATGGGCTCACAGTAAAAGCTTTCCCTGAGGTTGTCTTCATACCTCTGTGAGTCTTTGTTGTGAATACCCGCAGGGAGCCATGATTTCTGCACTTTCCTTGCAGTGGGCTGTGGTGTTCCCAATTCTTGCTGGATGACCCCGTGGGCCATGAATCACAGTGGGATCTCAGCAGTCAAGGGTGCAGTTTTGCAGGCCAGCTGGGACTGTTCCTCTGGCCAGTGGTTCGCTAAGCTGATTTGAGTGCACTTTTTGAAAAGGGAGATTTTCTCGTTTGAAGCTGCATTGCCTCAGTTTGGGCTAATTAAGGAAGGTTTTATAGGAAGCTAATAAACCTTTCACCAATCTGCAACCAGTGCACACTTGGAATTATAATAACGGGATCTCAAAACCCAAAGAAAAATTCCCAGTGTACTTGCTTCAACACTTTGCTCTGTGTCTCCAAATCCTTTTTGTACCTGGCTTCAAACATACTAATAAATCTTTAACAGTCAAAGAAGTTGAACTTTAAAATAATGGAAAAAAACTATATGTGATTGTTTCCGAATCTGGTGATATTGAATGGGTATCTATCATTGTTACTTTTAACTGTTTGCATGATACCTTCAATTCATTATCTAGAAAGACAGTCCCCCTTTCAACCTCCGCACGCTGGTTGAATGAGACATGTTACGCATAGTCACTCAGGTTCATATATTTTTTGAAACTGATATTTTCTCTTTTACATGCATACAATCACGAAATTCTAGAGAAGCTCTCTTATATTTCACAACTATTTTTCCTAATTTATATTTTCTCTAGAACCACTTTATATAAAACTTTCATTAATCCTTGTCTAAATCGTGACAAACACCTGCTAACTAATTTTGAGCAGGAGGCCAATTAATTTTTCCTAATGGAAATCAATCCAATGCAAGTCCTTATTAATTTTCCTTAAATTTCTCACTGATCTGACAATCACCACCTAACTAATTTTTATAAGGAGCCAATTCATTTTTAATGCAAATCAATCTAAGTCGCCATGCTCCTTTTAGTTTTTTTTAAAAATTCCTTACTGATTACATACTCCATAGTATCTTGCTAAACCAAACAAAAACCCCAGAACCATTTCTATCCAATTTGTTCCAATATGGAACATGCTTTGAAATGCAGTACAGGGGCTGGGAATAGTGGCTGACAGCTATAATCCCAGCACTTTGAGAAGCCAAGGTGGGAGAATCACTTGAGGCCAGGAGTTTGAGACCAGCTTGAGCAACACAGCAAAACTCTGTCTACAAAAAATGTAAAAAGTTAGTCAAGCATGATGGTGTGCACCTGTAGTCCCAACTACTTGGGAGGCTAAGATTGGAGGATCACTAGAGCCAAGGAGGTCAAGGCTGCAGTGAGCTATGATCACACCACTGAACTCCAGGTGGAGTGGACTGAGAGTGAGAGCCTATCTCTAAAAATAAATAAATAAAATAAAATAAAATGCAGCATAACACTTCCAGCATCTTCTTCCTCCCCAAACCCCATACAGCCCATCTTTAAGCCAATCTGAACCACTCATTCTTTCCCAAAAGCACCCTAGAGAACAACATCCTTGGGTCTGGCTCCAGCTGACAATTGGCTGCTAGCGAGGCTTGTGCAAATCACAGCCATCCTTGGGTAACTTTTCTTCTAAGACCCCGTTTTTAACCTAAATGTATTCCCTTTGCAGTTCACTCATCTACCTCTGCTAGTGAACAGATAGGAGGTCATCTAGCCTGTCAACACTCACTGGGGCATCTGTCTCATTTCTTCCACTAAATGGTGAATCATTTTCAATGGTAGGTTTTCACTAAATATGGGAAAGTATAAATGAATGAAATAAAAATATATGGAGCGACATTGAATTATCACATCCCTCTTTGTTCAAAACGTCATGCAAGGTCGACGTTTATATATAAACGACAGAATTATACTTGGAATTCTGTCACTAAGAACTAAAGTTTGAGTTCAATTAAAAAACAACTCATTCATAAACATGTTGTCCTGATATTTCATCAGCTATCTTAACAGCAAATGCAACAGAAAGATGGTGGTTCTATTGCATAAAGGTAACATAAACAATGCTTGGTAAAGTAAACCCTATTGGCACTTTGGGTTATTGACAAACTCAAAGCAAAAAGGCAGTCGTGGAGGGGGAAAATTCCAAGAACCTACTTAAATATGTATGTAGAATTTGGGTGGGAAGTTAGAAAATATGACCTACTCCAAGTTATACTTTTATTTCATTTCTTTCAAATCATGTGAAATTCATTAGTTTTTTCAAACTTTTATTTTAGATTTGAGGGTAAATGTGAAGGTTTGTTGCAGTAGTAAACTTGTGTCAGAGGGCATGTTGAACAGATTATTTCATTACCCACATATTAAACCCAGTACCTAAGAGTTCTCTTTTCTGCTCCTCTCCCCCTCTCCCTCTGTCATCCCCTTCCTCCCACGCTCCCCCATCAAGTAGACCCAGTGTCTGTTGTTTCCTTCATTGTGTTCATAATTTCTTACCATTTCGCTCCCACTTATCAGTGAGAACATGCAGTATTTGGTTTTCTGTTCCTGCCTTAGTTCGCTAAGGATAATACCGTCCAGCTCCATCCATGTTCCTGCAAAAGACATGATCTCATTCTTCCTATGGATGCATAGTAAGCAGAAATACCCTTCAACCCAGCAATCCCATTACTGGGGATATACCCAGAGTAATATAAATCATTCTCCCATAAAGACACATGCACGTGAATGTTCATTGCAGCACTATTTACAATAGCAAAGTCATGGAATCAACCTAAATGCCCATCAATGACAGACTGGATAAAGAAAATGTGGTCCATACACACAATGGAATTCATTCGTTTTATTTTCTGGGGAGCAGTCTGCCACACAGAGAGAATTATGTATCTGAGCACCAAACGACCAGACTTGGTGGTCACTTTATTTGTGAGAAAGCAAACCTGGGAAGTCTTGAAATGGCAAACCTTTCAGAAGAGACTTTCCTAGGTGTTCTACTCTCAATGCTCTGTATTGCTCTTTCCATCTCAGATCTCCCTCCCCCCTGTCAATATTTTACTATTCAATCCTGAGGCTTGGAGTACCCACAGAAGTGAGTTCTATTGATTGAAGTAAGCTGTTAAAACAAAATATGCTTTTCCTGAATGTGATGCAGGTCAATCCCGTCAGGAAACAACTGGTTATGTATTTATGGAATGTACCAAGAGTCCTTCAAAGTGGCAAGGTCAAAGTTGACATGTCATTTCCTTGGGGAAATCTTGCATCAGATTTCACCACACGTCTGTTTTATAAACTCTGACAGCATCTGACATTTATAGTACTCATTGTAACTGTATTATCAATTGGTTATTGGTGTAATTATTCATTGAAACTTTGCATTCATTATTGAAATTTTTGTTAAACTCTTTTTACCTTGTTTGGCATATAGAATATGCCGCTTATTAAATGAAGGTATGGATGAGATTATCCAATAGGTGATGCGCTAAGCAAACCAGCTCTCCAAATACACACTCACATTGATTAGTGGTGTTTGCCAATTTACATGGTGTAATTTCTCCCCCTCTGGTTTATTTCAAGCTACAAACGGTTAGACAGATTGTTCACACAATTCCTGCACGTTTAATGGTTAGTTCCTAAAAGTCAGAATGAGCCCATTCCAGAGCACTGCTCATGCATAAAGGTGTGAGGATGCCCTTGCTCAATTTCAACAACCCTTCTCAAAAACAGAGCACACTTAGTAATCTAGACTTGGGAAGATTCTTCTTAAATGTGATGAACGTTTTCTTTTGGCTGCAGGGTGCACATTTTCTTGAACAGAGAAGTCCCTGTTGTTTTATATTTTAGACATCTGCTAAAATCAGAACCAGAGTTCTGAGTGTTACCTACAAAAGGCTGTTCTAGGGATATTTTTCTCCCCTAAGAATCAGAAACATTGCCAACCACAGTTTGGAAAGTGGCCAGTAGGATAAAACAAGAAAAAGGAGCCAAAGATATAACTATGGGAAGAGAGGGAAAGCTATACTTTTTCACAGGCAATAAGATCAATTAAGTAGCTCAGTTAAAAATGATGCAAATAAACAAGACCTTCCTGAGAAAGTTTAGCAAAAGTGTTCAAGGCTTCTACAAAGATGCTAAAAACCTGGAAATATATATGTCTTTGCATGGGAAAACACAATGTTATAAAGAATGTATACTAAAAATTTGATTCATCTTTTAAAAAAGTCCAATTAAAATCTCAATGAGTTTTGGTGATATTTAGTAAATGAAATTTATCTAAAGACAAAAATTAGTATTAATACCTATAATAATATGGAAAATATAAGAAAGCATGAGTTGCTATATTAAACTATGTTGTAAGACACCCTACAATAAAACAGAGAACAGAAACTCACATGGATATAAATGAGTAACGTTTGTGGTCACTGAGGAAATAATAAAATATTTAATACATGGCGCAATATGGTTTGGCTGTGTCCCCACCCAAATCTCATCTTGAATTGCAGTTCCCATAATCCCCACATGTCATGGGAGGGACATGGTGGGAGGTAATTGAATCAGCAGGGGTGATGGTTTCATAAGGAGTTTTTCTCCCTTTGCTTGGCTCTCATGCTCTCTCCTCCCTCCCTGTGAAGAGGTGCCTTCCACCATGATTGTAAGTTTCCTGAGGCCTCCCCAGCTATGTGGTACTGTGAGTCAATTAAACCTCTCTTCTTTATTAATTATCCAGTCTCGGGTATTTCTTCATAGCAGCATAAGGACAGACTAATACATGATGTTAGAATAACTGGTTTAAAATTCAAATAAAACAAAGTTATATCTTGGTTTCACACCATAGACTCAAGTGAGTTCCAAATGCTTTCAGTTTATATACATATATACAATATATATATTGTATGTATGTATCATATGTATGTATCATTTATGATATGTATGTATCATATACCTATATATTGTATGTATGTTCACATACATATATATTACATACACATACATAATATATATTATATATGTATATATAATATTTCTATATGAATATATATTTACTTTTTTAGAGACAAGATCTTGCTCTATCACCCAGGCTGGAGTGCAGTGGCACAATCATAACTCAATACAGCCTCCAACTTCTGGGCTCAAGCAATCCTCCTGCCTCTATTTCCCAAATTTTTTGTCGAGACAGTTTCACTGTATTGCCCAGGCTGATCCTGAACTCCTGGCCTCAAGCAATCCTCCCACCTTAGCCTCCCAAACTGCTAGGATTACAGGTGTGAGCCACTCCACCTGGCCAAATTCTAATATTTAAAGATGAAAAATATTACAAAATTATGTGGGCAATATCTCATGTCAGAAAGAAAAGTGACTTTCTAAACACAAAGAAGAGTGAATAACAAAGGAAAAAATGAAAGATACAGCTACAAGCAATTTAACACTACTGTACCTTCCAAAAATGCAGTTCCATAAACAAACTAAAAAGAAGAATGATAACTGTGAACAAAGTATTTGTTATATTTAGAACAATATTAATGCCTTTTTATGTATTTGCTATATTTAAGGCTTGTTATGTAGATTAATTCTTACTACTCAGCAAACAAAGGCTGAACAGCCCAGTAGATAAAGGATACAAAATGACAGCTAGACAGAAAAAGCTCTAGTGTTCTATATCCCTGTAGGATGGCTGTAGTAATAAAAATATATTATATAGTTTCCAATAGCTTGAAAGAGGGAACTGAATTTTCCCCACACAAGGAAATGATATTGTTTGAGATGATGAATGTGCTAATTACCCTAATCTGATCAGTATACATCATGTATATCAAAACATCACTATGTACCTCTTAAATTATCCTATGTCAGTTAAAAATTTTTTAAAAGAAATGTAAAGACAAACCAAGAAATGAAACTCTTCCAAGAGATGGCCAAATTAGGTAGTTTGGCAAAGAAGAAGGGGGCCGGGGAGGAGGAGGAGGAAAAAGAGGAGGACGAGGAGGAAAAAGAGGAGGAGGAGAAGGAAAGGAGAAGAAGAAAGGAACAAGAAGAAAGAAGGAGGAGGAAGAGGAGAAGGAGGTCATTGAGACAGGTGACTTTGCAAAGGGTGGGGTGTGTCTCAGTGTTGGTGTGCATAAAAGTTGAGGCAACGTAGGAATGTTGATGGTTCAACTCAGTATAGTGACTGGAATTTGGAGGTTTACTGCTACCATTTGAGGGAATGAGAGATTGGAGTAAGACTGAATCTAAAAATTCAATCTAAGATTTCATCTTATAATGAAAGTAAGGAGGTAACATGAAGTCTGCAGTGACACGAGCTAGAACAGCAGTTTTCAATCTTGGCTGAACATTAGAATCACCAGGGAGTTTGCACAAATACCAACACCCAAGATTTCTTTTTAATTTGTTATTTCTGCTCCTGCAAGAAGAGGAGGAGGAGAAAGAGAAGGAGGAGGAGGAGAGTGAAGAGCAAAGGGAGGAGGAGAGGGAAGAGACCGGAAGAGCATTCCGCTTCGTAGCTATCAAATTATGAGCTGTTAAAATGATCGTAATTCTTGGGAAGTATGGAGGTAAAATGTTCACTCCCATAGGATAGCATTGTGACAATATAAATTAGAAAAATCTCTTTGAAGGGCATTTTGGAAATGTTTTGCAAGAGCCTTGAAATATGCTCACAGACTTCACTGTGGCCATTCCAGATCTCAGAATTGCAGAGACTATGGGGATTCTTTGCAGACGTGGGCAAAGTTGTTGAAACAGTCTAGATATCCCCCAAGATGGGGTTAAACACTTAATAACACATCTATACATCCATAGGAAGGGGCTGACTAATGTTGAACTATGCAAATCACATATTGGGGTTTTGGGGTCGGGGTGAAATTTAAACCACATGATCTGATTTATAATCCAAACTGCAATTACATAGTGTGCATACAAACTAACCAAAATCTGGGCATGTTCAGAATATTTATCTTTGAAGATGCAAATGATTTTTATTCATTCTATTCTAATATACATTACATTATATGGAATGTTATATTCTACTATATTTCTCTGTCCTGTTATTTATAACAATTACACTATGAAATAAAGGCTTTTCACAAATACAGAGGCTACTTCCGGCTATGCATATGAAAATGCTGGAAACTTGTTTTTCCTCTCTCCAAGCAGAGAGGAAAAACACCAGGGTGGGTGGCTTTTTGTGCCTGCTCTTGTTTCAGCAAGGAGGATATCAAGACATTATTTTTCTCTGTTTGAGAATGTATTAAATGCAGTATCTTCTGTAGAAAAATATCAGTGGTCTTTTTTTTCCTATTAATTTAAATCCTGGCCTAATAAAAGTCTCACTTTTCCAGAATCAACAATAAAAAAAAAAAATCAAACTGCAGTGGGTTTTAATCCAGTCAACTGAAAATCATTTTTATCCCTTCCTTTCAGTACTTACTACTTAAAATGAACCTCGACCTCCTACCATCATCCAGAGAGTTAGATAGA
>NW_016108014.1:517040-537564 GCF_001604975.1 Cebus imitator
TATCATAGTTTTTTTTTTTTTTTTTTTTTTTTTTAAGTCAGAGTCTCGCTCTGTCAGTCACCCAGGCTAGATTGCAATGGCGCGATCTTGGCTCACTGCAACCTCTGCCTCCCGGGTTCAAGAGATTTTCCTGCCTCAGCCTCCTGAGTAACTGGGATTACAGGTGCTCACCACCACACTCATGTAATTCTGTATTTTTTGTAGAGACAGGGTTTCACCATGTTGGTCAGACTGGTCTTGAACTCCTAACCTCATGATCTGGCCGCCTCAGCCTACCAAAGTGCTGGGATTACAAGCGTGAGCCACAGTGCCTGGCCCATAAGCTGTTTTTATAATGATTCAAAGGCAAATCTTGAGGAAAAACTATACACTTCAATCCCTCAGCCAGGGCCAGAAAACGTATTATTGCATTATGTTGACATATTTTGCAAAAGCTTGTATAACATTAAATAATGAAAAAAAAGACTGTTTGAGCCTTCTGTTATACATGGAAACTCGGATTTTTTTTTTTTTTTTTGCTTTTTTTTTGTATTGTCTTAAAATTCACGTTGCTGGACATTAATGAAAAATAGCTTTGCGTTTCTTCTTCAAAAGCCACATGTCCATATTTCTTTTTCATAACAGAAAGTTGAAGCTAGATTCCACTAATAATGCTTCACTATTCTTCAACCTCTTTATGGTTTTTTAAAAACATAAAATATACTTATTTAGAAATGTCTTACATGATAAAGAGGGCTAAGAGTCTTAAGACTGTGAATGAGGACTTGTAGAAAATTTTAATTATGCTGTGATTAATAATCCAATTAAATTGTATCAGGGACACTTGCCTGGGTTGCAGACCCCATTTCTCCATCACTTCCTTGTGGGGAGAACTTAAGTTGGTACATAAGCCCATGAACCCTAGTCCTTTGATCTGGAATAAAGAAATAAAGTTCAGCTTACAGTATTGTTATACATTTTAAATGGTAGTAAGGGAATGCTTTTAAAAATTGCAATTCATTGTGTAAATTGGAGTTATGCTATTAATACCATTGCATTAAAGAAATAATAATAATAACAATAATAGATGGTATTTATGTATCATTTCTAGGGGAGCCTTTCACAAATATTTCATTTAAACACGACAACATTTTGTGGCTCTGTGGAAAAATACTATGAGTAAAATAAACCTCAGTCTAGCAGAGGTATACCTTGATAATTATTACTTTCTGTGGTTGACAGCAAGAGTGTTTCTCAAGAGTTACGGCAGCAGTGAGGATAAGAAGATAAGGTAGAGTAGGATAATAGAGATCCTCGGTGGACACCCACTGAAGGTGCTCTGAATTCATTCAAGAACTCAAGTTCTTCCCACGTTGTCTTTCCCCATCCCCTCATGCCTTGTAATCCCTTTATTGAGCAGTGAATGAGAACAGAGAAGTAGAAAACCATCCTTGTTTCTTTACTACTGAGCCTGGAAGGATACACACCATTGGTAGGAATTCATCACATCACCCCATTGATGGGAATTCACCACATGACTCCACCTCAGAGCAAAGGAGCATGGGAAATGTAGTCTTTGCCTCAGGATCTACATTCAATATGGCAGGCAGTACATGGCGCTTGGTGTAAGCCACCTCTGCTTCAGGGCGATTGCATCACCATCAATGTTGCAGGTCAAGGAACTAGGCAATTCACTAACTGGGAGTCAGACGTAGGTCCAGGCTGCATTATGGCAGAACTGCTTCTTTAACACATGTTTTCTTGTGCACTCAAAAGGGAGGAATGTGTCAGACAAAAATAACCAATATTTCTTTTTAATTTATCATTTTTGGTTGAAAATGTCCCCCATATTATGTTTTCCCTCCTACATGTGACCGTTGGGTTATCCATCTCTCCACTTGGAATCCCATCTCTTCATTTCTCCATCTGTTATTCTGTAACTTCCAAAAAGAAATAGAAAAAGACTTTTAAAATAAGAATGAACAATTCAGGCTACATTAAGATGCGTTTGAGAAGTTGGATAATATTCATGAGTGTGGTATTCTCTTTTAAACATAGGAAGCTTTTTATAAACAGATGACAGCCATACTCAGATGAAATTCTTTCACTGGGTTTAATGAATCCTAAAGGTGCAAGGTAGGCTATTTTCATGGTGTGGACTAAAACAGGCAGCAGTAAGTACAGTGTGAGATTTGGGTAAGTGTTTTGTGTAATAAAGGATTTAGCAGGGTATTTTTAAATTGATTTAATAGTAGTCTCAAAAATGAATCCCTCAGTCTTGAATCTATTCATACACATGCATACATACTCATGCATATAATTTTATACTTATATTTTATATTTACATATGTTTTATATTATATACCATATATTCTATCTATCTAACTACTTATCCCAGACTAACAATTATTTTTAAATGGCTCAAATAACATATATTCTGAGGTTAGTTTCTCTTTAGAAGGAAAAAATACTATTTTAACTAGTGCACTAAGGTGCCAAATAATTCCATTTAGAAAGAAAATTGTTCCTTTGGGGGAGTAAGCTAAAATGTCAAGGAGCCTTTTTGACTTTGCAAAGGGTGGCGTGTGTCCCAGTGCTGGTGTGCATTGAAGAGATTCAGGCAAAGTAAGGATGTTGATGGCTCAAGTCAGCATAGTGATTGGAATTCGGAGGTTTATTGCTACCAGTTGGGGGAACAAAAGGTTGGAGCTTCAAGCGAGGTTGGATCTAAAATTCTTAGAATGAAAGTAAGGAGGTAGAGTGAAGTTTACAGAGATGCAAGCTATAACAGAAGCTGTCAATCTTGGCTGATCGTTAGAATCACCAGGGAGCTTGCACAAATACCAACACCCAAAACAGTCCCTAAACTAATTAAATCTGAATTGCTAACAGTAGAGTAAGGGGAAGAATGAGATGTTAGCAGACATCAGATTTCTTAAACTCTTAACGATGCTTTCAAAGTGCATCCCAAATTAAGAACCACTGATGAGGAGATTTATCAGGGTTTGGCATTTCCATTGCCTTAAGGAGTGGTGATATTTGAAGTTTTATTGTTCCCAATGCCCCATCCTGTATGATATTGCCTTTCATTACCTTCTATTCCATGTTCATGTGACAAGGTTGTACAGAGGTTGAGATAATGGAATGTAGAGCAGAAACTGCCTAGGTTCTGAAGTTCTCACAGAACTGAAGAGGAACATGAATAAAAAGCACAGACTTTCTAGGTTTAAAGTTCTCATGAAGAAGCTAGGGAGATAGAGTGGTAATTCTACCATTTTTAGAACTGAATAACCAAAGGCAAGCTGTTCAAACTCAATGTGCCTCAATTTCCTACCATGCAAAATGGGAGCAGTGGTATTGGCACCAACTTTGCAGGGTGGTTTTGATAATCAAATGTGTAATATATGGAAACTGCCAAGATTGTCAAGGCTCTACATAGACACCAATTATTATCATCAGTATTGAATTTGGAAGATGAGAGAGAGAAGTTGAATTTGAGATTGGGACAAATTCACCCAGTCATTGAGACAGAAGCCTTCCAAGATCATACATTGGCAGGTAGAGTTGATGGAGAATTTTGCCAGAAGCTGGAGATTAAAGGAAGAGGAGACACATTGCAAACCAGTGGCTATGAGAACAATTATTCACCTTTCTCCCACTGAAGCACCTCAGAATAGGAAGTAGCTATGGGCTTTCCATAGTCTGTGGGAGAGTACCTAAATCATTCTACTGGGATGTTTAAGTGAAGGGCAACCTCCCAGAGGGAGGACCTGAGTCATTTGGATGACATATATAATGAGCAAAGGCATTTTTTTGAGAATTTTAGAGGCAGTAAAAGTCAGGCATGCAGGAGAAAGTGGTATAACAGAACATTATTTTAAAATCATAAAATCATAGAAAAGTCAAAGGCCATAAATATGTGAAGGGATAAAGACATGACATAGAAAATGATGCACCTGAGAGTTACGAACAGCTGCTCACTGAGCTTGGAAGGTCCTTCTAATACCTAGCTTCTGGAAAATATATTAATGAAATAAACTTTCAAAAAAAGGAAATAAACAAACCAGTACTGGTTATTTCACATTTGTCAACAACTGATAATTCTCATCTAATTGTTTTCATAATACTTGTCCCTTGTACATACATCCTTTGAAGCTTATTTTACCATGTTGCAATTAATGTCTGAATCTACAACTTGGGATACAGTTCATTGGGATACAGGAATGTCATGAAATTCATTTTTTATTCCACTGTCTGACTCAGTGCTTGTCCCATGGTACAACTCAGTAAATGTTGACCAAATTCTGAGAGCATGGTGAGAGAAAGAAAGGCAAAGAAGGCCAGGCGTGGTGGCTCACACCTGTAATCCCAGCACTTTGGGAGGCCAAAGTGGGTGGATCACGAGATCAGGAGATCAAGAGCATCCTGGCCATCATGGTGAAACCCCATCTCTCCTAAAAATACAAAAATTAGCTGGGCCTGGTGGCGTGTATCTGTAGCCCCAGCTGCTCAGGAGGCTGAGGCAGAAGAATCACTTCAACCAGGAGGCAGAGATTGCAGTGAGCTGAGAGCATGCCACTGCACTGTAGCCTTACAGCAGAGCAAGACTCCATCTCAAAAAAAAAAGAAAGAAAGAAAGAAAAGAAAGAAAGAAAGAAAGAAAGAAAGAAAGAAAGAAAGAAAGAAAGAAAGAGAGAGAAAGAAAGAAAGAAGGAAAGAAAGAAAGGCAAATAAATCTTTTACAAAGTCTGTGATTTTCATTACCAAGTATGTCTGAAAGAGGCAAAGCTTTACTTCCAAAGGGAAGCCTTTGCAAAATTTTACGTCTGCTGGTGTCTAGTCTAAGCCTGCATGGTCTGAAAGTGTGATGGCCGAAGGGAGAGAGGAGTAAGAGAAGTGACTTCGCAGTTGCTAAATAGGACAATACTGATGATATCAATGGTGATGGTGATAATGGTGATGGTTGTGATGATGATGATGATGATAGTGATGGCGAGAAAGGTCTTTGATAGAGGGTCACAAATACCTGGGTGACAATAAGAATCCTTCTTGTGTTAAAAGATGGAGGAAAATGAAATGGAAGACTTAAAAGTCAGTCGAAGGCCTTGTTTACTAATCCAAAGTCGTGGCGTTTATTATGTAAATTTGAAGATCCAATGTGAGGATTTTTGACTGAAGTAACATGACTGGAACTCTACAGCAGAAGACTAACTTAGTGGTATTGTGTGTTGAATGCATTAAGGTGAAGATCAGCAATAATCCAACTGAGGTCTCAAATTTGGTATCAGCACCAGAGCAGTGATAGACCAGGAACAGGGAGAAATAGAAGGATAAAAATCAGTGTTACAAAGGTATCTCGACATAGCTTGGTGAGTGCCTGACAGGAAAGCAAGAGAGAGTATCATCAAAACATTCTTGGTTTATGAACTGAAAGAGGTGGTGGCATTAACAGAAATAGTGAAGGAGGAAAAGCTAAATTTGGAAGAAAGATGGTGTATATGTCAGCTTCTGCTGCAGTAACAAATAGCTCCAAATCAAAAATAAATGTCTTTGTGTGACAGGAAGGCTGCAGGTTAGGTACAGCTCAGCTGGGCTCTGCTGGGTTCAGCCAGGCTGATTCCTATTTTGGAACCTAAAGAAGCATGTCATGCTGCCCTCATGGTGGAGGGCAGTAGGTACAGGGCTAAGGAATGTCTTGAGTCCTCTGCTTAGATAAAATTTACATCATGTCCACTTACATTTCACTGGTCTAAACATGTCATATGGTCATGAGCGAATCTGTGTAATTTCCTTCTTATCTGAGGTAGCAGCTCATTGGAAACATGATCTAATTTGTCTCAGATGGTGAATGCACTTTGGAACACAGCGGAAGATTCTAGTGAATACAGAGAGGAAGAGAGAGAGGCAGCAAGTTGCGGAAAAACAAGGAGAAACAGAACTCAAGAAAAAGTTAGAAACATAATTAAAATCCCTTAATACATAAAAGTTATGGTTGAAGCTAGTGGGATTCATGAGTGAAGAGAGAAAAGAATGGACTGGAGCTAGAAAAAGAAGAATATTAGGTAAATAAAAAAAGAAGAAGACAAAAGACATTGGTGTATAAATAAATCAACAGTGACAGTTATGGTGGGACCCTACCACAGAACAGATATAAAGAGTAGAGGAATTTGTAGAATTTCCACATTGTTCTCAAAGGTCCGTTGGTCCTAAAAAGATTAGACAATACTATGGATGTTTGCATCACGGTTCTACTCATTTCCCACACGTGCACAGAATTGGACTACTGTGAAAAGCTCATATTAAATCGCCCTTGCTTTTCTTATATACTGTAGTTCATTTGAGTGGGTTTCAGGTGGGAAGGGAGAGAGAATAAGGGCAGGAATCATTTCCTATCCTTATGCCATTCTGCAAACATCACAAAAACCTAAAAAAAATGTATCCCTGAAGATACCCAGCAGATAAGCATAACATTGGGTTAAATGGCAGTGGATGCTTTTCTGGAATCAAAAAAAGATGATAGTGGGAAAGGAATATCCTTATTCATAACAACTCATTATGTGGCAGACATGAGATAAGGGTTTTATGCCCCAATCTAAGGATTTCCAGTTTTTCCATCTTTCCAGGGACTACCCTTAATTAATGACTGCATACATTGAGTCAAGTTGAATGTCAAGCAGATTTGTGGTCTTTCCCAGTACTTCCAATAATGCACAGGCACTTTTTGCCTTCTTCATCTGGATCTTGGTAATCTCTCAGATCTTTATATCATGTTTATTCAGGTTGTTGCTCTTCCCTCTCAAAGTCTTAGAAAGTTGCCATCTTTCCTCATGCCCCAACACACCACCAACCCAAGGTTGCTTAGGGTCATGGAACTGTAGCAAAGTTTTGCAAATATTGGAGAGTGAAAATTGTGCGTAAGTGGGAACAAAGTTAGAAGGAATTTATATATAACAGTCCATGTGATCCTCATTACTCCCATAAAGCTCAGAACTCAAGCCCTTTCCCAGAAGAAGACAAAGTCAACTTCAGAATCATCTCCCAGCCCAAGAGAAAATGCAAATACCTTTATTATAGCCACTCAAGACATTATTTAGTATCCACCACGTTCCAGGCACTGCCAGGTCAATGTGTACACAGCACTGAAGAAACTAGACAAATGTCTTCAACCAGGAATTGTGAGTAACGGTTCTCTTCTATACCAGCTTTCCTGTCACCCTATTACTGGTCTATTTACTGTATATCCTCAGCTCTGCATGGCAAGGAGGATGTCCCCAGCAGAGGTCCTATCAGCTGGCTTGCTGCTGAAGTCAGCAATAGGTCAGGGTAGCAGGAGTTTGGAGGAAAAGTAAGAGGAATGGAGGGTCGGTGCATTTCCTCTGTTTCAGCTTCGGGCAGCAACATTGCAGCCACAACTGATATATCATCACTCTGCAACTCACTCTCTGGGGTGCCTACTGCTCTAGTTGAGCTCCTCAGCCCTTCCTTTCTCTCTGTAGACAACACTATATAGTAATTCCCCTTGACTAAAAACATTCCAACTATTTAGCCCCTGAAAATTTTTCTGTTTACATAATTAGAAAGCATCATAGAGTGTTTTCTAAAACAAAAAAAGATACATTTTTCTTTCAGATAATGTATGCTACCCTACGAGGGAGTGGACATAACTTCCATGTTTTTCTTCTTTTTTTAATGGAATTTTCGAGTTCTGTCCCACCATCTATATACTATCTCAGTGGTTTTCTCAATGATCTGGCAAAGTGAGTGGTGTCATCCCCATTTGACACACACAAAGAAACAGAAGCTTAAGTAGATGACATCTACATTCCCACAGCTATTAAAGAACAGGACCTAAATTCAAGCCTGTGTCTCATCCACTCAAAGCCTTGTGTGATTGGCCATGTTTTCCCAAAGCTCCCCATCCACCCAAAACCTTGTTTGATTGGCCATGTTTTCCCAAGGCTCTTCATCCACTCAAAGCTGTGTTTCATGGACAATGTTTTTCCAAGGTTCCTAATCCACTCAAAGCCTTGTTTGATCAGCCATGTTTTCCCAAGGTTTTTCATCCTCTTTAGGCCTTGTTTGATTAACCACGTTTTCCCAAGTCTCCCATCTACCCGAAGCCTTGTTTGATAGGCCATGTTTTCACAAGGCTTTCCATCTACTGAAAGCCTGGTTGATTGGCCATGCTTTTCCAAGGCTCCTCATTCACTCAAGCTTGCCTGATTGGCCATGTTTTCCCAAGTATCTTCATCCACTCAAAACCTTGTTCAATCAGCCATGTTTTCCCAAAGCTCCATGGTTAGGCACAACACAGCACAGCACACACATTGGTTCTAATTTTGTTTTCTGGTTCTAGTTCTGCTACATGGCTTAGGATGCATAAGCTGCAGCTGAAATTGGATGGTGTAGGATTGGACCTACACCAATGCTCCAATTCTACACCATTGTAGTGGTCATAGCTAAGCACTCTTTCTCTGAATTCAACTCTCCTGAGAATGGTTGTGATGCTTAACTTGAATGTAGTTTGGAAAACCATTGCTTTGCAAACTAGTGGAGAAATGACAGAAATAAATATGGAAATAACCAACATATAGTGAGTACTTGTGATGGGACAGGCTTTGTTTTAAGAACCTCATCTTCTACTTTTACAATGGCCTTATGAGGTGAGTGTCCTATAAGTTTCCTCTTTCCCCCTAAATCTGAAAACAGAAGCATGCAGAATTTCAACAAAACACCAAGGTTCTAGTGTCTTCATGGGGGCAGGTACCACACAATATGGTACAAATTAGCACGATAGGTTGCCCCACAGAGGGTTAAATGATAAGAAATATGTGATGAGTCACAGTATAGTTTTGCAAACCACTTCAGGAACAAATGAGTTCCAGCGCTAAACACACCACTTCCTCATCACATTCTTGCTGCTCTTTGTACTCACCCAGGCTTCTCTCCCAGAGATTCTGATTTGTAGGTCAGAGATATTAATAGAGTCTGGTGTAGCAGGTGGAATGGTGACCCCCAAAGATGTGTGTATGTCATAACCTCTGGAACCTATACATGTGAACTTATTATAGATAAGATATAATTGACTTAAGTATCTCAAAATGATATCATTCTGGATTAGATGATCCCTAAATCTATGGACAAATGTCCTTATAAGAGACAGAAGACTGGTAGGCTGTGGAGGAGAATTGCCTGAACCCAGGAGGCAGAGGTTGCAGCGAGCCAAAATCGCACC
Organism: Cebus imitator; assembly: GCF_001604975.1. Classification (NCBI taxonomy): domain Eukaryota; kingdom Metazoa; phylum Chordata; class Mammalia; order Primates; family Cebidae; genus Cebus; species Cebus imitator. The sequence goes on from NW_016108014.1 coordinate 526,255, forward strand.
ATTGCACTCCAGCCTGGGCAACAACAGTGAAACTCCGTCTCAAAAGAGAGAGAGAGAGAGAGACAGAAGAGGAGATGCAGACACAGAGAAGGCCACGTGGAGATGGAGGCAGACACTGCAGTGATGCGGCCACAAGCCCAGGGATGCTGGAGTCCCCGGGAGCTGGGAGAGGTAGGAAGGACTCTCCCCTAGAGCCTCCAGAAGGAACTGGATACAACTGTAATGGATTGAACCATAGTCTCCCAAAAAGATATGTCCACATCCTAATCTCAGAACCTGTGAATGAAGCCTAATTTGGAAATAAAGGCTTTACAGGTATACCTAAGTCAAGGATCTCAAGAAAAGATCATCCTGGATTAGTGTGGCCCTAGATGCAACGACAGGTGTCCTTCTAAGAGACAGAAGAGAAGACACACATGGAGAGGAGTAGGCCACGTGGACACAAAGGGAGACACTGCAGTGATGTGGCCTCAAGCCCAGGGATGCCTGGAGCCCCCAGGAGCTGGGAGAGGCAGAAAGGATCCTCCCCTAGAGCCTCCAGAGGGAGCACAGCTCTGCCCACACTTTCACCTCAGACTGCTGGTCTCCAGAACTGTGAGAGAATCAATTCCTGTTGTTTTAAGCTACCCGTCCTGTGGTCATTTGCAATGGCAGCCCCAGGAAATGAAGACACTTGGACATGGGGATGTTTAAATCAATCCAGGAGATGATAACATAAAGCCAACAAGAACCACAGATTTCTTATGTTCCAAGGTTGAAGCAAAAAAGACTGCTAAAAAGGAAGCTGAACCGCTTCTCAGGATGAAGGTAAGCCAATGTTTGGGTTTTGTTTCAGAACAGAGTCAGTTCGTGCTGGTCATCCAGGTGCTCACTAACACTACCTTTCTTAGTTCCATCCTTAATCTGTTACTGAACTTCCACCCCCAAAAGACTTGGGTCCTTTTTTTAACTTTTGGAGACACTCTTGCTTTGTCACCCAGACTGGACTGCAGTGGTACAATATCGGCTCACTGTAGCCTTGACATCTCGGGCTCAAGTGATCCTCCTACCTCAGCCTCCAGAGTAGTTAGGACTACAGGCATGCACCACCACAAACAGATAACTTTTATAGTTTCTGTAGAGACAGGATCTTGCTATGTTTCCCAGGCTGGTCTTGAACTCCTAGGCTCAAGTGATCTGCAGGCCTCGGTCTCTTAAAGTTCTGGTTACAGGTGAGACTTGGGTCTTAAATTACAGAAGTGCAGCAAAGGATCTTGTGGGGCTCAGTGTCTCTCAGATGGAATTCAGCAGCAGGGTTGGGGTCTTCCTCATCGTGTCCCACATTTGGCCCACCTTCACTGAAACAAGAGCTGCCTTTGCAATTACAAACCAGACTTCAAGGACTACAGCCTGGTTAAAGTTTTTTTTTTTTTCAGTGAGGGCCTGGGGGTAGTAAAATGGCGACAATGAACTGTTAGCTAGGGATTTTGCTTGTGTCCACAGATTTACAAGCACATATGCCAGATGTTGGAACTTAGCCAGTTAAGGAGAAAAAACAACTATTTTTTTAGTTACTATATTAATTACAAATAATGATATAGCCATATGTAATTCTGATTACTGATCTGCTCAAATCACACACCTTTGTGTTCTGGACAAACTGGTTTAAATGGCTCTCTTTACTTAAGTCATGAGGTACCTCTCATCATGACCATCTCTACAAGAAAATTTTTAATATTTGCATTTATTTCTCAGGGCTTCTCTAACCAATCACCTCAAAATAGGGGGTTAAAACAACAGAAATGAACTCTCTCACAGCTCTGGAGACCAGAAGTCTGCGATGAAGGTGTCTCAGGCCCACACTCCCTCCAGAGGCTTTGGGGAGGATGCTTCCTGCCTCTCCGAGCTCCTGGGGGCTCAAGCATCCCTGGGCTTGTGGCTGCATCACTTCAGCCTCTGCCTCCGTCTCCACGTGGCCTTCTCCTGTGTCCGTGCCCCTCTTTTGTCTCTTAAACTGACAGCTGTCATTGGATTTAGGGCCCATCTTGTCCAGGATGATCTCATCTCAAGATCTTTACCTTAATTACACGTGCAAAGATCCTGTTTCCAAATCCCATTCCCCGGTTCTGGGAGTCAGAATATGGCATATATTTTGGGGGCCACTGCTCAATGTACTACAGTTGTATGCAGTTCCCTCTGGGTGTTCTAGGGGAGGATACTTCCTGCCTCTCCCAGCTCCTGGGGGCTCCAGCATCCCCAGGACTTGTGGCCATGTCACTCCAGTCTCCACCTCCATCTCCACATGGCCTCATCCTCTGTGTCTGTGTCCCCTCATCTGTCTCTTACAGGAAAGCTTATTGTATTTAGGACCCATCCTTATCCACAATAATCTCACTTCCAGATCCTTCACATGATCACATCTGCAAAGACTTTTTCCAAACAAGGTCGCACTGACAGATTCCAAGTAGAGATGACTTTTTCGCCGAACATTATTGAACCAACTACAATATCCTGCCACGTTCAACCCCAGATGAAACACATTTTAGACAAATATGTCTATTATTTTAAAAGTTAGTTATTACTTTGTAATTTTCTGAGAGAGGGTCTCACTTTACCACCCAGGCTGTCCTGCAGTGGTATAATCATAGCTCACTGCAGCCTCAAACTCCTGGGCTCAGGTGATCCTCCTACGTCAGCCTTCTGAGTGGCTGTGACTACGAGCCTGCATCGCTATTACTTTTTATCTGTCACTAGACCCCAGGTCTCCTTGCTTGAGGGTCAAACTTTCTTCATGATGTTTTTGCTGCCAGGAAAGCACGTCCTCCCATTTGTCCATATCATTCTGCCCAGCCATTCTTCTATTCTTGACTCTGTAAACATGCTAGTTCAGTCATAAAAATATAGCTCTTTTTCAATGGGCTACAATCCGCCCTGTTTTTTTAATCCTCTAGAATCTGAATGATCTCTGAACTACTTTTAATGTTTCCAAACGCCTCTTCAGACCGTCCTCATGTGAATGCAAAAATTTGGGCTGATAGGATGTATTTACCATTTTTTTCCCAGGTAAAATTGTATCAAGGTATGTCCTGCAGAAACATTCTCTACACCTACATGAATTTACCTCCCTGGATCTCATTTTCCGCATCATGCACTGAAGCAGGCATCGAAATGAACGTGTTTCTAAAACATCCTGCTGCATGTATTAATCTAGCACAGTGTTTCCCAACCAGGGATGGGGCAGCCTCATGGTGGGCATGTGGCTATGTCTAGATACATTTTTGGTTGTCACACTGGGGTGGTGGGTGCTCATGGCATCTGATCAGTGGAGCCCAGAGACGCTGCTCAACACCCTACAGTGCTCAGGACGGTCCCACCACAGAGGATCGCCAGCCCCAAATGTCCATAGTGCTGAGGCAGGAAATCCTCAGTCAGAAACTTTATTATCCATCCAGTCATTCATTATCTATCTGTCTGTCTGTCTATCATCCTTCCATCAATCCATCACCAACCATCCATCATCTATTTATCTATCTACCCATCTGTCTATCATCTACCCAACTACCTATCTAATCCACCCAACCATTATCAATCAATGTATGTATCTATCCATCTACTGATCACCTATTCAACCATCCATTATTTATCTATTTATCTATCATCTACCTACAATTCATCTAAACATCCATCATCTATTTATCCATATACCTATCTATTGTCCACCCAGCCATCCATCATTCACCTATCATCCACCCAGCCATCTATTATCTACCTGTCTTACTCCTATCTATCTATTATCTATTTATATCTATCAATAACCTATCTGTATCAATCATTGTCTATTTATCTCTCCTATGTATATCTATTATTAACCTATCACCTATCTCTTTATATCTGTCCATCATTTATCTGTCATCTATCTACCATCTATCTATCATCTATCTATATGAATCATCTGTCAGTTATCTATCTACCAATCTAATCTATCCTCTATGTCAGTGTCTCTCAGCTAAGAGCAAGTTTGTACCCCCTAAAGGGGCATTTGGCAATGTCCAGAGACATTTTTGTTCATCACAATTTTGGGGGGCCGGGGGGTACTAGCATCTGGTGGGTAGAGCCCAGATATGCTGCTCAACACCCTACGCAGGACACCCCATCCGAGAGAATAATCCAGCCCCAAATGTCATTCCTGTCCATTTTGAGAGACCCTGCACCATCTGAAGAGCCTGTCTATTGAGCATAAGCACCCCAAGCATCACCACCTCCTTCAACTCTCTGCCTCCTTAGGCCTCTCTTGATATCCAGCACACAGTAAGAGCTGTGCAGATATATTTAAGCAAATAAGTGGATTCATGAATGAGAGACAGGCTCTATGCCTCCAACAGAGTTTAAAAAAACAAACCAGAATTCTTCAGTTTCCATGACCAACATTGTTTAACAACTGGCGACACTGCATTTCTTGAAATGCTGACAGTCATATTTTTCCCAAATATTTATCTTGTTTGCCTTTTTCCTTCCTCTCAGGGGAAGCAAAAGAAGGACAGTTTTGCATATTTGTGGAACACCAGTGCATGTATTTCCAGATGTCTCTGACAAAAATTTAAAAAGAAGAATCCTGAAGGATTTCCTACAGCAACGCTTCTCAGTCCCCGGACTGTCTTGCTGCATACTGAAATTGTCACTACATGCAAGTGACACTCGAACCCTGCCTTCCTGCCTGCCAAATCTGTCATCAGAAGCATCGCCTTTGACTCAGTTTCCTTGCCTGTTAAAAATGTGTAGAGCAGAGAATCATTGAGAGAAGGTGAATGAAAGTAGTTTTTTCAACCGCTCTTATGGAAACCCAAATTCATGTGACCCTCTTTTGTCCTTGAAAATAGCATTGTCATCACTGCACAGTTTTTGGGAGGCTATTATTTTATTATCAAATGTACAGTATATTGACCTTAAAAATACAGTAAAGCAGTCATGGAAATAACGGGTCTTGTATTATTCATAGGCACAAACTGACCTATGGCCAGGGAAGCAGCAGCCACCCTAGACCCGATGGTCAGTTCAGATACTGCAGAGAAGTTTCTGGGCTTTTTGGGGAAGACTCTAAATTCAATTCTGTAAAGTTATGATGCAGTTTTCTCCTTCCCCTCCTCTAACCTCCTCTGAGCGCAGCTTTCAACAAAAACTTTGCATACAAGGAAATCTAATATGTCAGTCTTCCCCACTGCAGAGTTCCTGGAGAAATTAATATAACAGTGGTTACTGAATTGAAGGAGGTTGAAGAGGAATTTTTTAAAATTATATTTCCATATCTGCTATAATGTATCCAAGTCTTGTAAAGACCAATAATTTATTAATTTTAATGAGACAGAAAGTATTTCTCCTTCTAGTCTCATCGTCTGATTTGAAAGAAAAAATTCTATATATAAAACACTATATAAAAAGTGAGTTCGAGGAAGAAATAAGGTTAAGGGTTTTTTTTATATAAAATGGTAGCTGTATGAATGTAATTCTGAATTTAAAAATACACATATCAATCACTCTGGTTCTAAATCCTTATCGGGCAAGCTGGAGTTTTGAAGTGACAGAGGCAATAACTGAAACATGACTTGTCAATATGGAACAAAGTCTATCGGGTAAAAACTGCAGCAGGTTAACTAGGTGATACGTCTTCAACGGGCAGTGAGGCATTGTTCATGTCTATGGTTTATTTTTGGCAACTGTTCCTTAGATATCCTGTGGATGCTTATGAAGGCAGTCGAGTGGCATTTGCAGAAAAAGAAAAATTGCAGTCAGAGCTCAGATACCCCGAATGAAGCTTCTGGCATGATGTAAACACAAAAGAAAGTTCCCAGCGAGGCTGACTCCTCCTTCTCATGTCTGTATTGCTTCCTTTTCCCAACAATCTTAGATCAAGATCAGCCTCAAGTTGAAAACCCCCCAGGGGCTACCATGCACTGTGACACAATATTTAAGAGCTCCGATTTCCCAGCCTGACTTCCCTTACCAACCCTGCTTTGTTGTCAGTTCTTAAGCAATTTTTCTGGAATCCACATTTCAGAAGACATGGATATAAGTTGTTTTTGAGTCACTGCCAAGAATGTTTTTTGCCGTGCACTTATAGAAGCCAGCATCTCTCTGTGTGGCATGCTGGATGGTCAGTGATCCCTGGGAGTGAAGAAATCTGTTCCCATACAGACGAGCCTGCACCCCTGCCTTCAGATGCGACTTATCCGGTAACTCCCACATGATGTCAGCTTTGGGAATCCCCATAGCCATGCAGTTCAGTTTCACAGTGCTGCCAGGCCGGGTGTAGATGACCGGGGTGGGCTCACTGGTGATCCGGGGAGGATAGGCGATCACAATCACTGGGATGCTGGTGACCGAAGGCCCGTACTCTGTCTCCACTCTGCATACATAGGTACCCCTGTCAAACACCGAGGCCTCACGGACTGTGAGGGTGCCATTGTCCAGAAGAGAAAAGCGTCCCAGGGCTTGGGGGCTCTCCAGATGCAGGCCGCTGGGGAGCGTCCAGGAGAAATGTCCCTGTCGAGCCCCGGGAGGGGTGCAGTGGAGCTTCAGCGTCTCACCGTTGATGATGCTGACCAGGTTATGATACTGCTTGTTTGCTTCTGGCTTCAGCCCCACCTTCAGGGAGACCAGCCTCTCCGTGTGACCAGCAGCATTGCGGGCCACGCAGCGGTAAGCCCCGGCGTCCACCGAGGAGAGACTGCTAATGTGTAGCATGCCGTCAGCCTTGTGGTAGAAGCGCTGCAGCTGCTGTCCACTCTGCAGATCGGTGCCATTGGGAAGTACCCACACCAGGCTGGGTGTCGGGGTCCCCGCGGCCGAGCAGTTGAGGCTGATGGTGTGGCCCGCCATGGCCGTGATCTTCTCGCTGATCGGGTCGTGGAAGATGGGTTTCTCCATAGGCTCCAGGACGGTGAGCTGCACAATCAACTTGGCCTCCCCGCCCTCGTTGCGGGCCATGCATACCACCTGGACGGAGTCACTCTTCCTCAGACTCCTGATGTCCAGGGAGCCATTACCATGGACAGTGACCCGGTTTCCATAGTATGGGGCCGGCAGAACCACGCCCTCAGGAAAAGCCCATAACACCCTGGGGGTGGGGATGCCTTCAGCTCTGCAGTCAATCAGTTTCCGACTGCCCCCGGCTGCTATCTCCCGCACCGTGGTTATGGGGTTGGGGTTACCGTTGATCTTGGGTGGCTGGACGTTGACGTGAATCCATACCGTCTTCCTATCCTCTCCACCACTGTTCCTGACCAGGCAGGTGTAGTTGCCGCTGTCGGAGCGCTGCGCTTTCTGAATAAGAAGAGTGCCATCTTGGTATATCTGATACTTCTCAGAGGAAGTGGGGATCACCCTGTTCGTGGGGGACAACCAAGTCACCTTGGGCATGGGTTCTCCTTTGGCCTCACAGGCTACGGTGACCACGTCTCCATAGGGCACCTGGACCACCAAGTAAGTCTTGTTCCGGATGGCGGCGGGCGCCGTCACCACCTTGACTCTGACTCTCATCTCGTCCTTCCCGACCTGATTTTCAGCAAAGCAGGTGTAGTCTCCTTCCTCCCTCATCCCCACTTCGTTGAAGTAGAGTGTCCCATTGTTGAAGACGACATAGCGCTTGGTGCGCCCGCCGCTGTCATCTGACTGCATTAAGGAGTTCACCAGACTCCCATCCGGGAGGCTCCAGGAGATCTCGGGATTGGGAAGCCCGGTGGCCACACAGTCCACTTTCAGGTCACCCCCGTAGAAGACTTTGTGGTCGTTCTCCTCCTTGTGCTCAATCTTGGCTGCTGTCATTACCACATTCACCTTGAGCACCACGTAGTCGTCACCCACCTTATTCCGAGCTACGCACAGGTAATCTCCAGCATCTTTGTCCGTCACTGATTTCACCACCAGGGTCCCGTTGGCAAACGCCTTGATTCTGCTATCAAAACTACAGAAAAAAAGAAAAAGGAGTAAGATGTCAGTTTCCCAAATGCTCTACCGTGGCATTAGGTCACTGGAATAACACAAAAATAGTAGTCCTGTGATGCTTCGGCCCAGGTGGCTGCTATTGCAAAATGCCCAATGGTTTTTGCAGCCTGGGTAAGATTGTGGAAAGTGATTGACTGCAAATAAGAGCTCCCTGTTGAATCTGATGTTAGGCTAGCCTGGCCATGGGTTCAAGGACATGAAATGCAGTCAAAGACGTCAGTCCTATTCTTGCAAGTGTGTGTGGATGAAGTAGTTGGATGGTGGTCATTACAGAGCTTATTGTAACAACAAAATCAGATAAAACACTACAGTCATGGAGATGGAGATGGTGAATCTGAGTCAACCTTATAAAGATATTTAAGTTCTTCCTGGAGAAAATGCTTTAGACACTGTTTCCACCCTTGGCAATTTTTTTTAAAGCTGTTGTATCCCAGTTTCGGGCAAGAGTCAGAAAAGCAACTCTAATATAGGTCATGTAATTGTGGTTATACCAAGAGCTTCAAAGCTAAACATGGGCTCTTCAGAAGTTAGCACTATTGGTGTAACAGGTTTTCTAGAGTTTGTAATTAGAGATGAATAACACTCACTAGCTAAGACCCCAAGACTGGTGTGTCACTCTTCCCCATGAAGTCCAAGCACTGCTGAGTTAATAATTACAAAAGGGTTTAAGTTTAAAGGAGGCAACCTAGAAAGGATGATAGGAAAATCTTCATTATGTATGTGAGAGTTTTACAAATACTGCAGTATCCTTTAGTTATTCAGAACTAATATGTTGAATAATCCAGTGAAAAGATTGAGAAGGTTCTGACTTTTAAAATTGTCCCTATTGAATTCTCAATTGCACATATGTTGTATATTTAAATAGTCCCAACATGTAGGCAGGGCAGAGCCCGCTCTTTGACAAAATGCACATGGTTTGTTCAATTACACTTTACTAAGAATATAGTCAGAATTTACTAAGAATGAGGTGACAGAAATAATAGTTTATAATTTATTTAGGATTTATATGGAGCTATTAATAGAACGACTCAAAAATCCTACTGGAACTGCATTCTTGTACTGTTATCCATTCAAAATCGCCTCCACCATGCCAAAGTCAATGGAAAACAGTTCTGTAAGTGGCAGCACATCTGCTAAGCTGGAAGGCACTCCCAGGTAGATTGGGTGCATGGTTCTTCTGGATTGATTGTGCAAGCTCTTCAGGGTACCACCCAGCCATCTAAAGTATAAAATACAGGCAGGGGAAAGGCATCTCAGCCCTTTTCCTGAATTCAAAGAATCCTGGAAGGCCAGACACAACTGTGCAGAAGAAACCCTTGAACACTGATTTTACTCCCACCCTGGAGAGCAACCCACCATAAGAGGCTTTCCTGCTTGAGCTGCTGAATGCTGAAGACAACCTCATTTTTTGTATCTAGTCAGGGTTTCTCAACCTTGGCACTAGGGACATTTGGGGCTAGATGATTCTCTGTGATGGGGCCATCCTGTGAACTGTAGGTTGTTGAGCAGTGTCCCAGGGCTCCACCCACCAGATGCCAGTAGCACCCATCCCATTTATAACAACCAAAAAATGTTGCCAGACATAGCCAAGTGTCTCCCGGGGATAAAATCTCCCTGGTTGCAAACAACTACCATAGATAGATAGATAGAACAATCGATAGATAGAAATGGATGGATGGATAGATGGATGGATGGGTGAATAGACAGATACATAAGAGATAAGAATGGATGGATGGATAGGTTAGGTAGATAGAAATAGATGGATGGATAGGTAGGTATATGGATAGATAGATCAAAGTGTTCATACTAAGATAGGGTTTCTTGGCCTCAGCACTATAGACATTTAAGGCAAGATGAATGCTTATCTGTGGTGGGGTTTCCTGTGCACTGTAGGGTGTTGAGCAGCACCCTTCGGCTGCACCCAGCAGATACCAGAAGCACACCCTCTACCACAGAATCATGATGACCAAAAATGTCTCCGAACATCCCCAAGTGTCCCTCGGGGAGTAAGAAACACTTGACTGCTTGCAAACCACAGCCACAGAAGATGAATGGATGGATAGATAGATAGATTATAGATTAGATAGATAGATAGACAGATGAAATAGGTAGATGGATGATGGATGGCTAGATAATAGATAGATAGAAAGAAAGATAGATAGATAGATAGGCTCTTTCATGCTAACACATGGTTATTTGACCTCAGCACTATTGACATTTAAGGTAAGATGGATGATTCTCTGCGATGGGCCATCCTGTGCACTGCAGGGTGTTCAGCACCGTCCCTGGGCTCCACCCACCTGACACCAGGAGCACCCACTGCCCCATTTGTGCTAATCAAAGATGTATTCAGATATTGCCAAGGGTCGTCTAGGGGCAAAATCACCTGAGTTGAATAGCACTGCCATAAACCTATATATCTGGGAACGGATGGCACTTGATTAGAAGGCGGCTTTCTTCACAGCCCAAGTACATTTTGATCATTTCAAGTGCACGATATTGGTGTGGCAATGATGCTTTTAAAACAATGTATACACTTCGACTGTATCAATAATGCCATATTAAAATAAAGCCTAACATATCTATGTGTTTTGTCGAAATCAATAATGGAAATAGAAGCAAGCCCAATTGCTTGTCCTAACATTATAGTTAAACATATAATCATTAAATCAGAAGTTTCTTGGTTGGTTTATTGTTTTTTCCTTTTTTTTTTTTTTTTTGAATGGGGCAAGAGAGGAGAAAATTAAGTATTTGTTAAGAAGTTAAGTATTTCTTCTGGATCCAGTTTAGAGAGACAAAATTTCATTGCATAAAAATCACACACGGGGCCAGGCACGGTGGTTCAAGCCTGTCATCACAGCACTTTGGAAGGTCAGGGCAGAAGGACTGCTTGAGGTTAAGTGTTTGAGATCATCCATGGCAACACAGCAGATCCCATCTCTACAAAAAGTAAATAATAATAATAATAATAATAACAATAAGCTGTGCCCCATGGTGCACACCTGTAGCCCCAGCTACTCAGGAGGCTGAGGCTGGAGGATCACTTGAGCCCAGGAGTTTGAGACCGCAGTGAGCTATGATCACACCATTGCACTGCAGCCTGGGTGAGAGAGTGACACCCTGTCTCAAATTAATTAATTTATTATTATTATTATTATTATTATTATTTGAGGTGGAGCATCACTCTATCATCCAGGCTGGAGTGCAGTGATATGATCTTGGCTCATTGCAACCTCCACCTGCCGGGTTCAATCAATTCTCCTAGCCTCAGCCTCCCGAGTAGCTGGGACTATAGACGCCCACCACCATGCCCCACAAATTTTTGTATTTTTA